>NC_064432.1:10202500-10502500 GCF_023375975.1 Astyanax mexicanus | reverse complement strand
TTTAATTGTTTTTATTACTATTATTAATTTTTTTATTTATTAATTAATTAAAGTATTTTTTTCGGCGTTGTACTGTCTAAAAATGTTATGTTTTAGCTCAATTTTAACTGTTTTATCTTATTTTGATCTTAATTTCTTCTCAATTGAGCCAAGTTTAATTATATATATATATATATATATATATATTCATTTTTATCTATTTTTATCTTTTATTTACTGTTCTTTTAAAATTATTAAATGTAGTTATTATTTTCTTTGTCATGTCAATCCCTTTTTTATTAAATGCTCGGCTACATTGAAAAATGAGAGTTGCCCTCAATGTGCTTCATAGTCAAAATAAAGGTTGATTGATTGGTTAAAACAATTATGTAAAGAAGAGTTGGACTAAAATTTCTCTACAGAGATATAAAAGACTAGTATATCTTTTCTAATTTTTTCCCATCTTCTCCGCCTATCACTAGCGATACCCCAACACCAGGAGGGTGAATACTAGCACATGGCTCCTCCAATACATGTGAAGTCAGACTCCGCCTCTTTTTGAACTGCTGCTGATGCAGCTTTTCCGAGTAGCTTCACAGCGCTAACGCTCAGAAGAAAAGCGCAGCGACTCGGTTCTGATACAGCAGCTCACAGACGCAGCCTTGTGCTGATCCACATCACCCTTTGGAGTGCCATCTATGATACGTTTTCAAAGCCAATAAAAAAAACATACTTACCACAGTCATGAACTCTCTCTGTCTTAAATAAAAGCTTCCCCCCACCCCCCCCATATTTTATTTACTTACACCAGAGGTTCTTAATGCTGTTCTTTCTGGCTAATCTGTAAACTCAGCTGACACCGGTGAACACACAGCTTGTATAATCTCCAGAAGCCCCGCCAGAAAGCAGGACGGTCTGAAGCAGCTGCACATGAGCCTGAGGTCACTTTGCCCAAATGCCAAGTGTCATTTAAATGAGTCTAAATCCTTCCAGCACTGAGCGGTTCAGCTGTTTTCTCTGGAATGATGGAGTTTGTGATGAGCTGGACCGACGTTTCTTTTTTTTTTTTTTTCCATTTTCTCCCCAATTTGCAAGGCCAATTCCCCAACCCACTCATTAGGACTCCCCCTATCACTAGTAATGCCCCAACACACCAGGAGGGTGAAGACTAACACATGCCTCCTCTGATACATGTGAAGTCAGCCACCGCTTCTTTTCGAGCTGCTGCTGATGCAACATTGCTGAGCAGCATCATAGTGCGCTCAGGGGAAAGTGTACAACACGGTTCCGATAGATCAGCTCACAGACGCCCTGTGCTGTGGACATCACCCTAGGAGTGATGCGGGGAGAGAGTGCCATCTACCCACCCAGAGGGAGCAGGGCCAATTGTGCTCCCTCTGAGCGCCGGCAGCTTGATGGCAAAGCTGCATGAGCGGGGGTTCGAACCTGCGACTGTCCTCCAAAACCTTCATTTAATGTTTTTTTTTTTATCCATTCAGAGGTGGACTTTCAGATGTTTATGTGCTTTGGGTCATTGTCCTGCTGCAGAACCCAAGTACACTTGAGCTTGAGGTCATGAACAGATGATTGGACTGATGATTCTCCTTCAGGATTGTCTGGTAAACAGCAGAATTCCTGCTTCCATCTATTACAGCAAATTGTCCAGCAGCTCAAAATCATCACTACATACTACCACCACCATGTTTTACATTCAGTATGATGTTCTTTTTCTGAAATTATGTGTTTTATAGTTTTACGCCAGACGTAACGGGACAAACACCTTCCAAAAAGTTCCACTTTTAGAATATATACCCAAAGTTCTGAGGATCATTAATAAGATGTTTGTTGGAAAATGGTAAATGAGACGGGTGGTTGTGTTCTGCTGTTTTTGATCAGCAGTTTTTTTTTATTATCTTGGAATTCTCCCATGGAGACCATTTTCACCCAGTCTCTTATTATCTTATTATTGAATCATTAACACTGACCTTAACTGAGGCGAGTGAGACCTGCAGTTCTTTAAATTAATTTAAATGTTGTTCTGGGTTCTACTGTTTGGGACCTCCTGGATGAGTTGTTCATGCCCTTTTGGAATAATTTTGTTCGGTCGGACGGTCACTCCTGGTAAGGTTCACCACCAGTGTTCCATGTTTTCTCCATTAGTGAATAATAATAGCTCTCACTGCGGTTCTCTGGAGTCCCAAAGCTTTTGGAACCTCCTGGAGGAGTTGTTCATGCCCTTTTGGAGTAATTTCAGTAGGCTGGTCACTTCTGGGAGGTTTTTTTTTCCTTTAATAAATATTTAATATAGTTTGTTTGATAAATGCAAAATTTTAAGTTTGACAAAAAAAGCAAAAACTAAAGAAATCTGTAGGAGGGCTAATCTTTTTTTTCACCACCATTGTAATCGATATTGTCTCTTAGTATATCTTGTATAAAATCATATTGAAATTTATTAACAGGGCATAGTATTCTGACAAGGACCCTAATATGTAATATGAAATTGATCTTACAAAACCCAGACATCCAAACGTCAACGAGGCGACAATCTGTATTCAGGAAAGCCGAGTCTTGCCCTTTAGAGATCCCAGCTATTAGCTCTTAGTTCTCATTTCTCAAGAAAAAAAAAAAAGTTTTATCCGATCTGACTGACACTCCTCAGATCCAGGTTTATTGTTTTGATGGAGAGTTTTGATGCGCCGATCGGAGAAATCTCAGCCAGGAATAGCCGACGGCGGCGCCCGGAATAAGCGGCGGCGGCAGCATCTCCTCTGACGGGAAGATGATCGACAGCTCTGACATCTCTTCAGCCGCAGCTCCAGAAATACAGCGGCACTCGTTCTGAAGAGACTCCCCTCCTGTGACGGGTTGAGAAACGATCGACTGTCTTGCGCTAATTACAGCGCTGCAGACGAAGAAAAAAAAGCAGACGCTGTTTATTTTCTGCTTGATCTCTTTTTTTTTCTTTTTTTTGCTCCTCAGGTGTTCCTGGGCTCTTTACATGTAACGCTGAAGAGAAGGGAACCCTGACAAGCCATGAACACACTTTCAGTTCATTTACAAACATGCTTAAAAAAGATTTTTAGTAACCATCAACAAGCTTCTCGCACCTCTCAACTGGAATTTCGGACCACTTTTCTCTTGCAAACTGCTTCAGGTCCCCAAAAATGATACCTGCAGGTGACATTTTTTTCTTATTCCTTCCTTTTCCTTATTTCTTACGAGTCATCGTAGCTTAGAAATGTATCTTGGGTATATTTCCATTGTCTAAGTAAAGTTAAAGCCAAGAAGCTGGCGGGGGTACACTACTAGGCACTACTATGATGCCGGATTAAGCACCCCTGCCAGGCAAAGCACCCTCTCGGAAGAGGCTGCAGGTGACATTTCTTTTTCCTTGTTTCGTACGAGTCAACATAGCTTAGAAATGTATCTTGGAAAAGAGAGAGGATGCTTTTCATGGCAGGGGTGCAGATTTAGGCACTACTATGGTGCCGAATTCAGCACCCCCACCAGGAAAAGCACCCCCTCACTCGAGAGACCTGCAGTTCATTAAATGTTGTTCTGGGTTCTTTTGGGACCTCCTGGATGAGTAGTTCATGCCCTTTTGGAGTAATTTCGGTCGACCGGTCACTCCTGGGAAGGTTCACCAGTGTTCCATGTTTACTTCATCAGTGAATAATAGTGAATCACCGTGGTTCTCTGGAGTCCCAAAGCTTTTTGTCAACCAAAATTTCTCCAAAAGGGCATGAACAACTCATCCAGAAGGTCCCAAAAGAACTGCAGGTCTCATTCGCCTCAGTTAAGGTCAGTGTTAATGATTCAATAATAAGAAAGAGATGAAATGGTGAAAATGGTCTCCATGGAAGAATTCCAAGATAAAAAAACACTGCTGACCAAAAACAGAAGAACACAACCACCCGTCTCACATTTACCAACAAACATCTTGATGATCTCCAGAACTTTGGGTAAATATTCTTTGGACTGACGAGAAAAAGTGGAACTTTTTGGAAAGTCTGGTGTAAAATTAACGCATAATTTCAGAAAAAGGACATCATACTGAATGTAGTAAAACATGGTGGTGGTAGTGTGTGTGATGGTCTGGGGCTGATTTGCTGTATAACTTGCTGTAATAGATGGAAGCAGGAATTCTGCTGTTTATCAGACAATCCTAAAGGAGAATCATCAGTCCGTCCATCTTTTCATTACTTCAAGCTAAGGAGTACTTGGGTTCTGCAGCAGGACAATGACCCAAAGCACACAAACAAGTCAAACACCTCTGAATGACCTAAAAACAAACTAAATTAAGGTTTTGGAGTGGTCTAGTGTGACAAAATTCCTCCCCAGAGACGTAAAAGACTCATTGCCAGTTATCGCCAATGCTTGATTGCAGTTGTTTCCACCAAGAGTCAAAGGTGGCACAACCAAGTTATTCGTTTTAGGGGGCAAACATTTGGTTTGAACCCTACAGGCGGATTTTGCGTCCAAAATCGCACCTTGTGTTTTCAGCTTAATTACTCAGGTATCCCTTCACACATAAACATAATCCATATATGGTTAGAAAGGGCGGAACTTACTCTTTCAAAAATAGCGATGACATCCCAGTGCGATAAAGCTAAATCTACAAGAAACCCATTGAGAAAAACACCTAAAAAAGTAGTGAGATCTCCTTCCCCAACCAATATTATTTACCTTTAGTGCTTCAAACATATTTATATGATGTTTCAAACCAAATAAATAATATCAGTAAACGACTCAAAAGTGTCCACAGAAAAAGTGTGAAACTACCTGCTTTACTCAAACTAAAGCTAGGTATGGTGTGCGCACTACTTCTTATAGTTTTTATTTTACTTGCACATTTTTACTAAGCAGTTATTTTGCACTAAACATTTTTATTTATTTCTGTTCATAAGTGTTTTCTTTGTGTGTCCTGATCCTCAAAAAACTGAAAGTCATAGGCTGCTCTGAGTTTTAGGTGTTTTTTATTAATCTACATGTATCCTAGAGGTGTGATTATTGATTATCAAGAGAAATAACTCCGCCTGATGCTGTTTCTCCATGTATTTTATCAAAGTTATAATTAATAAGCCGTGTTATGAACTCAATATCAACAATATTCTTATGCTTTCAACTCGTTTTTTGAAAAGATATCTTAGGTGTGAATATATTTAAAGTCTATACTTTCCATTTTACATTTTAAATGGTTATATTTTTGAGCAGTCGTATGGCTTCTGGAGTAAAAGAGCTCATGGCTCATGTGTCTGTCTGATATAACTATGTAATTACTGTGTTATAAGACCTGAAAAAAAGAGGAACTGACAAAAACAAAGAAAAACCAAATCAGCCTAGAGTTCAAAGGGTTAATAAATGAAATTATCGTTTAAAAACTGAGCCGAATCTAATTTTTTCAAGTGTTTGAGCTCCATAGGGTTCATAAATACTCTTAATTAACCAACAGTTACCATCGCAACCCCAGACTAGACTAGACTAGACTAGACTGTTACACTCATTCGCTTAAACACACACAAATGAGGGTTTTCAGAATTAGCCGTCGCACAGACGCGTCCTGATTAGCATTCGTGCCTCTGCTCGTGCGGGGCATGGCGGGCCGCCGTTGTTTGTTTTGAGAATTAATTTAGTGTGCTCCCGGCCTCGGCGCGCCTAATTACGCGCCGGCAATGTCTGCTGGAGCGGAACGGAAACGGAGATGGCAGGTGAATAGATGAGTGTGTTTAACCTCCCCGCCGCGCCGTACGAGGGGCCCGAGCCCCCCGTTAGCCCCAGCCGACTCCCGTAGCCATGCAGAAAATCACTCCATTACCGGCGACTGCATTAAACGCAGAGCACATCCATATTAAACGCTCGGCATTAACCTTGATAACGGCTGTAGACGGAGGAGGAGAAGAATGTGGTGACGGGTGTCAACATTGGCGGAGAAGTGATTTACTACAGCGAGCGAACGAGGGCTCAACGCTCCAGCTAGCGCTTAGCGACCATTGATGCTCTTACGGTCAAAGTGTAGCCTCCAGTTTCAATCTGTTTACTAATAGCATAGCATTCAAAGTTGTAGATTTAACCCTCTTAGAGGGTTAGAGATTGAGTTGTTGGGTTCATACGAATGATGGTTGACATGGCCAAAGGTTTGAAGAGACCTGACCTCAAATAATGCAAAGAAAATGAGAGAAAAAGAGTTCTCCTCCACCAGTCTTACACACTGCTTTTGGGTGATCGTATGCCTTTACTCCTGGTGCAAAGATTCAAGCAGTTCAACTTTGTTTGATGACTTGTGATCATCCATCTTCCTGTTGATTACATTCCAGAGGTTTCCAATGAGATTCAGGTCTGGAGATTGACTGTCAACAATGAGAAACAAAGAAGATCCAAAATAAAGATCAAGTTTGCAAAAGACCATAAGAAATGGACCATAAAGGACTGGAGTGACACTCAACATTAACCTTGATCAACACTGTAGATGGAGGAGGAGAAAAAGGTGGTTTACCTTAGAAAGTGCACGAAGGGTTAAGCTCTTCAGCTAGCGCTTAGCAATCGTTGATGGTGGTTTATATTTTTATAAACTCAATCTCAATCTCTTACCCTCTGAGAGGGTTAAATTTACAACTTTGAACGCTATTAGTAAACAGATCATAACTATTGAGTCTACACTTTGACCGTAGGGTTCATACAGATGATGGTTGACAGGGTCAAAGTTTTGTAGACACCTGACCTCCAATGATGCAAAGAAAATGAGAGAAAAATAGTTTAGAAATCAAAGTTTGGTCAAATAACCCTGATTTTTAATCACAGTTTTCGTGCATCTTGGCATCATGTTCTCCTCCACCAGACTTACACACTGCTTTTGGGTAACTTTATGCCTTTTTTATGGCTTGTGATTATCCGTCTTCCTCTTGATTATATTCCAGAGATTTTTTTTTATGGGGTTGGGGTCTAAAGATTGACCGTAAAGAATGAGAACAATCAAAGTGTAGACTCCAGTTTCAATCTGTTTACTAGTAGCATAGCGTTCAAAGTTGTAGATTTAACCCTCTTAGAGGGTTAGAGATTGAGTTGTTGGGTTCAGACGGATGATGGTTGTGAAGATCAAAGGTTTGTAGACACTTGACCTCAAATAATGCAAAGAAAACAAGTTCATATTCATTTAGAAACAACAAATCTAATGTTTTAAGTCAGGAAGAGTTTAGAAATCAATATTTGGTCTAATAACCGTGTTTTTTAATCATAGTTTTCGTGCATCTTGGCATGTTCTCCTCCACCAGTCGTACACACTGCTTTTGTAGACTTCTTAGAGAGTTAGTGATTAGGTTGCTGGATTGAACCTGATGATGGTTGACATGGTCAAAGGTTTATAGGCAACTACAATTAGTTAGTTTGACTGTTTTAGCTACACATCGCAAATAGGTGCATAGAATCAGACATATAGACTTCAAATTCATTTAGAAACAACAATACTAATGTTTTAACTCAGGAAGAGTTTTCATGAGTCTTAGCATGTTCTCCTCCACCAGTCTTACACACTGCTTTTGGATAACTTTATGCTGCTTTACTCCTGGTGCAAAAATTCAAGCAGTTCAGCTCGGTTTGATAGCTTGTATGTATCCATCTTACTCTTGATTATATTCCAGAGGTTTTCAGTTTGGTTTTAGGTCTGGAGATTAACGAACAACAATGAGAAACAAAGAAGATCCAGGAAAAGTTTGCATAAGGAACTAACAAATCTAATGTTTTAAGTAAGGAAGAGTCCACAAACCAATTTACGGTGGAATAACCCTGGATTTTAATCATAGTTTTCATGCATCTTGGCATCATGTTCTCCTCCACCAGTCTTACACATTGCTTTTGGATAACTTTAAGCCTATGCGTTTTGGATTGACTGTCTTTCAAGAAATTCAAGTAATTGACTCTTGACAAGGCGCAGCCGTTAGGTGACTCTACCTCATGAAGCTGACTGAGAAAATGAAGAATCTGAAACATATTCTGGTTTGTTTAACACTTTTTTTTTGCTTACTATATTATTAGAGTAATTGCAGTTGGCGTAATGTTACCCAAAAACGTTAGAGTTCTTTTGGAGGTCAATTAGTCATTTACTTTTACAAATTTTGACCAGGTGTTTCCAAACTTTTGAATGCTAATATTTCTGTAATTCCATTTTAGCGCATTTCCTTTCCTCCAGTGTGTGTTAATCTTCTCGTAAGTACTACACAATGTGAGTGAAATTTAGAAAAAGACACAGAAAAAGACAGACAGTCTGCTAATGCTAAGCAAATGCTAAGGCTATGTTAGCTTAGCTAACGTTACTATCCTAGTCCTGTACAGCTCGTAGCTTTTAGCTGAAAACTGACCAGTTTGTAAAGAGATAAAGAAACAGTTAATTGATAGAAAGTGAGACAAGTAATGCTACGCTTAATTCAACTTAATTTACCAGAAAAATGAACTTAAACCTGCAGTTTCCTGTCACGAGTTTGACCCAGGCAGGGAGACGAGGAGGCGGACACAGGTGCAGGTAAGGGCGATATAAATAAATAATTTATTAAATAAATAACAAAGAAACAAGGAAACGAGGAACAAGTAAACATGTAACAAAGAAACACAAAATAACCAATAACAAAACGAGTGATGATAATAATGAAAAAACAAACAGGGAATATATACAGGGAGCTAAACTAGGAATAAACACAAAGCAGGGGTAAGTACAAGGAACTAGGGAACACGGAGCTAAACAAGAGACTAGAAAAACCAAACAAGAAATAAACAAAACTAAACAAGGCAGGGATATGAAAACAAGGGAATAAACTAATAAACACAAGCAGGGTAATATACAAGGAACTAACAAGAGGCTAAACTAGGCAGGGATAGATAAACTAAGCAGGGAACTAAAAGGGAACAAGAAACAAGAAGATGTACACAAGGAACTAGGGCTAGGGCTAAGGCTAGAAATAACAAAGAGACACGGAGAGACAAACAACAGGGGTTAGTGCAAAGACCGACGGAGACAAAGTGGTAGACGAGGGCTATTTAAAGAAACAAGAAACACTCTAGAATTGGAAACACCTGGGGAAGGGGCGGAGCTACAAATGAGACACAGGTGGAAATCTACTAAGACGGGAGACACAGGGGAGCACAGGTCACGTGGGGAAGACACACAGAGACATGAGACAGGGCTAAGACATGACAGAAGCCTCCCCCTAAACGCGCAGCTCCCGAGGCGCGTAAAAACGAACCCCGGGGGCTGGCGGCGGGGAGAGGCCGGGGAAAACAAGAGACGAAACCGGGGACTGAAACGGAGACAGGACAGAGGACCGAGACTGGACGGGAGACTGAACGGGGAACTGAACAGGAGACGGAGACTGGACGGGGAACTGGACAGGAGACGGAGACTGGACGGGGAACGGAGACTGGACAGGGAACTGGACGGTGGACGGAGACAGAACAGGGGACGGAGGCTGGACAGGGAACTGGACGGTGGACGGAGACTGGACAGAAGACGGAGACAGAACAGGACACTGGACAGGGGACGGAGACCGGACAGGGAACTGGACGAAGGGTTGGACAGGTGACGGGACCGAAGACTGGACACTAGACTGGACAGGGGACGGAGACTGGACGGGACCGGACATAGGAACAGGGACGAGAACATCAACAGGGACAGAAACGAACACTGTAACTGGGACGGGAACAGAGACAGAGACAGACACGGGTACAGGGACGTAAACAGAGACAGGGACCAAAACAGGGAGAGACATGGGGACCAGAAACACGGGTGGGTGCCCAGGACTGGCAAATGTCTGAAGGGAAGTCCAAGGAACCAGCCTGGGCACAGTACTGGGGACAAAGTCAGGAGACCTCGGTGCCTGCCTGGGTACGTGGGACCTGGGGCCAAACAAAGTTCTGGGAGCAGGAACCGGTGGGGTAGTGACTCTGGCAGCGGGAGCTGGTGCTGGCGGCGCGGCGACTCTGGCAGCGGGAGCTGGTGCTGGCGGCGCGGCGACTCTGGCAGCGGGAGCTGGTGCTGGCGGCGCGGCGACTCTGGCAGCGGGAGCTGGTGCTGGCGGCGCGGCGACTCTGGCAGCGGGAGCTGGTGCTGGCGGCGCGGCGACTCTGGCAGCGGGAGCTGGTGCTGGCGGCGCGGCGACTCTGGCAGCGGGAGCTGGTGCTGGCGGCGCGGCGACTCTGGCAGCGGGAGCTGGTGCTGGCGGCGCGGCGACTCTGGCAGCGGGAGCTGGTGCTGAGACTGGAACAGCTGGAGCAGACACTGAGACTGGAACAGCTGGAGCAGACACTGAGACTGGAACAGCTGGAGCAGACACTGAGACTGGAACAGCTGGAGCAGACTTGAAGGCTTGAACAGCTGGAGCAGACTTGAAGGCTTGAACAGCTGGAGCAGACTTGAAGGCTTGAACAGCTGGAGCAGACTTGAAGGCTTGAACAGCTGGAGCAGACTTGAAGGCTTGAACAGCTGGAGCAGACTTGAAGGCTTGAACAGCTGGAGCAGACTTGGAGGCTTCAACAGCTGGAGCAGAGACGGAGGCTGGAGCAGCTTCTGCAGACACGGAGGCTGGAGCAGCTTCTGCAGACACGGAGGCTTCAGCAGCTTCAGCAGACACGGAGACTGGAGCAGAGACTGAGGCTGGAGCAGCTTCTGCAGAGACGGAGGCTGGAGCAGCTTCTGCAGACACGGAGGCTTCAGCAGCTTCAGCAGACACGGAGACTGGAGCAGAGACTGAGGCTGGAGCAGCTTCTGCAGAGACGGAGGCTGGAGCAGCTTCTGCAGACACGGCAGGAGTCCGGGGGCGTGGCTCAGCAGCCGAAGACACCTCGGAGATGGGCGTGGCCGCCGAGAGAGTTTCGGAGCTGGGCGTGTGGAGATCCAGCGCTGCTGCTGTGAGGCCTGAAGCCGCGGGTGAAACAAAAACCCGGACTGGATTTGTAGCCTCGCCGGTAAAGTCCATTGCAAGCAGCGCGGGGCCGCCGGTAGAGACCGGCGCGGGAAAAGTTTCTAAAATAGTCCCGGAGCACGGCTGGGTTGCCGCGGAGATAGTCCCAGAGAGCGGCTGGATCGCAGCGGCGGAGTCCAGCTCTGCAGCCGCCATGAAAGCCAGCTCCTCAGCCTGAGGTGCTGGCGCTGCAGCTGTGGGGCTTGAGAGTGCGGTTGCCACAAAATCCCGGACTGGATTAGTACTCTCTCCGGCTGAGTCAAGCGCGGGGAAAGTCTCTGCTCGCGGCTGGCTCGCTGGGTCGGAGGTCCTGTAGCGCGGCTCGGCTGCTACCGCGGAAATCACGGGGCACGGTTCGGCAGCTACCGCGAGGAACACGGGGCGAGGTTCGGCTGCTACCGCGGGGATCTCGGGGCGCGGTTTCACAGCCGTCACAGAAGTCACGGAGCGTGGCTTAGCCGCTGAAGACGCTAGCTTGAGAGGCGCCGGGGATGCTAGCGCCTTAGCCACTGGAGAAGCTAGCTCTGGAAGCGCCAGTGAGGACAGAGTCTTGGCCGCCGGAGGAGCTAGCTTTGGAGGCGCCGGGACGGAGCGCGCCTTGGGAGGCGGACGGACGGGAGTCGGTGTCTGGAGAACCGGTGCTGCTTTAGTTCTCCCCGGGGTGGATGCCGCTTCCTCCAGGAACCAGGGTGGACACATGTGTGCTGGAGGCAGAACAGCCCCTGGAGGCAGCGGCAGACGAGCTGGTGTAGGGAGAAAGTCCTCCTCCTCCTCAGAGCTGCTGGGAGCGCACCCGAGAAAGTCCCACGGGTCCCGCTCCTTTAGCCTCGGGTACACGGAGGCACCGAGGCTAACCGCACCAACCCTTAGCGCCCCCCCAAGAAAATCCTCCCCGGAAAAGGGGTCTTCTTCCGGCTGGCGGGACCCCTTAGAGCGCCTACCCCGAGGCCTGCGGCGTCCATGAGGCCTCGAGGTTTCCTGCGCCGGGATCCCGCCTGGAGTACGGCGAATCGCCATTCTGGTGCCAGTCCAGGCAGAACCTGCTGTGTCCATGTTAAGGTCGGTCTTTCTGTCACGAGTTTGACCCAGGCAGGGAGACGAGGAGGCGGACACAGGTGCAGGTAAGGGCGATATAAATAAATAATTTATTAAATAAATAACAAAGAAACAAGGAAACGAGGAACAAGTAAACATGTAACAAAGAAACACAAAATAACCAATAACAAAACGAGTGATGATAATAATGAAAAAACAAACAGGGAATATATACAGGGAGCTAAACTAGGAATAAACACAAAGCAGGGGTAAGTACAAGGAACTAGGGAACACGGAGCTAAACAAGAGACTAGAAAAACCAAACAAGAAATAAACAAAACTAAACAAGGCAGGGATATGAAAACAAGGGAATAAACTAATAAACACAAGCAGGGTAATATACAAGGAACTAACAAGAGGCTAAACTAGGCAGGGATAGATAAACTAAGCAGGGAACTAAAAGGGAACAAGAAACAAGAAGATGTAAACAAGGAACTAGGGCTAGGGCTAAGGCTAGAAATAACAAAGAGACACGGAGAGACAAACAACAGGGGTTAGTGCAAAGACCGACGGAGACAAAGTGGTAGACGAGGGCTATTTAAAGAAACAAGAAACACTCTAGAATTGGAAACACCTGGGGAAGGGGCGGAGCTACAAATGAGACACAGGTGGAAATCTACTAAGACGGGAGACACAGGGGAGCACAGGTCACGTGGGGAAGACACACAGAGACATGAGACAGGGCTAAGACATGACATTTCCTCTATAGAGCAGCACTTTTTGATATTGATGTCCATCTATAATGTATTGAATTTGATCTAATCCCACCCAAAATTTTCATCCTATATAGAGCGTTCCCTTTCCTCCAGTGAGTTAATATTCTTCTCATAAGTACTACAAAATGTGAGTGAAATTTTACACAGAAAAAGAAAAAACACTTGAGTAAAGAGTAAAAATGAACTTAAACCTGCAGTTTCTTCTATAGAGCAGCACTATTTGATATTGATGTTTATCGGTAGTATATTTAATTTGACCTAAACTCACCCAAAATGTTAAAAATGATGTTTTTATTTACACATGTGCCTTTTGAAGGTTCATTTTGAAGATTCATAGTTTAATTCAACAAATTTTGACTAGGTTTACCCAAACGTTTGCGTGCTAATATTCCTTTAAGACTAAACACTTGAGTAAAGAGAAAAATGAACTTAAACCTGCAGTTTCTTCTACACAATGTGAGTGCAAAGGGAAAGAACTGTGTAACACACACACACACACACACACAATCTTCTATTCATTAAATCCACCGTTCAAGGCATAACTCATCTACAAGCACGGCCACTTGCTTCCCTGTTGACTCTCTTTAAGTACTGCTCTTTCGCTCCTACTCTGGCCGTATAATACGGGGTTAGATAATAATCCCCTACAGAGGCTTCCTCCGAGAGTCCTCTTCATCCTGATGCTACATGAAAGCGTGCAGATCTGCCTGGCCGAACGGAGAGAACGAGGCAGCGGAGGGGATGGAAATAAGGGCCTAATGAAAGAATCTGCCCGCTCTACAAAGCAGGTTTAGATAAGGAGCCGGAGCACCGGTGCAAAAACCGCAGGAGCGCCGAGAACAGAGAATTCCCATTTAGGCTAAGCCGCCTCTTTTCCCTGCAGTGTAGAGGGAATACACACACACATATATAATCTAATGAACGAGCAAAGGCAAAGTTCTATACGAACGCCCTTGGGGAAGTAGGTACACAAACTTAAACTTTCTCAAAAACGTATTGTTGAAGAGTCTTACTAATCAAACTCTAGCCCAATCTCATGATATGAACCCAAATGTAGCCCAATCGAATGATTTGAACTTGACCATAGGCCAATCAAGTGATCTGAACTTAAACATAGGCCAATCAAGTGAGCTGAACTTAAACATAGGCCAATCAAGTGATCTGAACTCAACTTTAGGCCAATCATATGTTCTGAATTGGACTTAAGCCCAATCAAATGATCTGAACTTGACCATAGGCTGATCAGATGATCTAAACTCGACTGTAGGCCAATCAAATGGTCTGATGTAGACTTTAGCCCAGTCAAATGATCTGAACTTGGCTGTTGTCCAATCAAATGATCTAAACCAGATTTTGGCCCAATAAAATAATCTTGTAATCGACTGTATTCCAATCAAATTATCTGAAATCTAATGTAGCAAATTCAAATGGTTTGAACCAAAGTATAGCCCAATTAGATGTTCTAAACTGGGCTTTAGTACAATCAAATGATCTGAACTCGAATGTAGCCCAATCCAATTATTTGAACTTGAACATAGGCCAATCAAGTGATCTGAAATCCACTTTAGGCCAATCAAACGATCTGAACCCGAATGTAAACTTGACCATAGGCTGATCAGATGATCTGAACTCCACTGTAGGCTAATCATCTAGACTATAGCCCAGTCAAATGATCTGAACTTGGCTGTTGTCCAATCAAATGATCTAAACTAGACTTTAGGCCAATCAAATGATCTGATCTAGACTTTAGACTTCCCGATTAAATGAACTGAAATCTAATGTAGCAAAATCAAATGGTTTGAACCAAAGTATAGCCCAATCAGATGTTCTAAACTGGGCTTTAGTCCAATCAAATGATCTGAACTCAAATGTAGCTTTTTCAAATGATCTGAACTCGACTGTAGCCCAATCCAATTACTTGAACTCAACTTTAGAAATCAGCTGTATCCTGATCAAACGATCTGAATTCGACTTCAGTTCCGATCAAATGATGTGAACTCGACCATAGGCTGATCAGATGATATGAACTAGACTTTAGCCCAATGTTTTTGCCGTCCTTCTGTCCCCGCCCTCCTCCGGCTCGTGGAGGTAGGCGGCCCGTCACGAACCCTGGAGATATCAGCCAATAGCGTTCGCTGGGGAGGTGACCCTGGCCCCGCCCCCAAACTTTCAATACCACCCCTTTCAAAACTCGAGCGCAAAACACTCAGTTGAGCAAAAACTGCTGCTGCAGGATGACTGTTAAAGTGGAAATGAACTAAGTGTTATTTTTTTATTAAAGCAGCAGTAAGACTGTAACTAAGTGTGTTGTAAAGCGCAGTGCTTCCGTGTTCACGTCCGTGTGTTTGTGCATCAGTCTCGGCCGGGCGCCTGATAGAGAGAAAACCCCGCACTGCACAAGCGCTGATATTAAACTATTGATCTGCCCTGCTACACACAGCTGTAAATAATGTGTGTGTGTGTGTGTGTGTGTGTGAGAGAGAGAGATTCTGTCGCTGTGGCCGTGAAAACAGCCATTAGCTTGTCCCTGTGTGTGTGTGTGTGTGTGTGTGTTTGGAATTAATGCGTGGTGTTGGTGGCTGAGGCAAAAATGGGAGTGATATTGATCGAAGGAAAGAAAGATAAAGAGTGGGGAAGACGAGAGAGAGAGAAATAGAGAGAGAGAAAGGGAGGCAGGGAGAGAGAGAAATGGAGAGAGAGAGCGAGAGAGAGAGAAAGAGAGAGAGAGACGGAGGGAGAGAAATAGAAATGGCAAATAAAAAGAGACAAAGATGAGAAATAGAGGAAAAGAGAGAGAGGAAGAGGGAGACAGAGAGATGAAGACAAGTAGAGAGCAAGAGAGAGAGAGAGAGAGAAATAAATTATTAAAGAGAGGGCAAGAAAGAGAAATAGAGAGACAGAGAGAAGGATAGAAAGAGAGGGAGAGAGAGGGAGAGAGAAAAGTAGAGAGAGAGATAGAGACGGAGGTAGAGAAAGAGAAAGGGTGAAAGACAAATAGGGCAAAAAGGAGAAATAGAGAGAAAGAGAGAGAGGGAGAGTGAGACAAGTGTGAGACAAGAGTGATGAAGACAAGTAGAGAGAGAGAGAGAGAGAAATACATTATTAGAGAGAGGGCAAGAAAGAGAAATAGAGAGACAGAGAGAAGGATAGAAAGAGAGGGAGAGAGAGAGAGAAAAAGAAAGGATTATAGACAAATAAAAAAGACAAAGAGGGCAAAAATGAGACATAGAGAGAAAGAGGGAGAAGGAGAGTGAGACAGAGACATGAAAATAAGTAGAGAGAGAGAGAAATAAATGATTAAAGAGAGGGCCAGAAAGTGATATAGAGAGAAAGAGAGAAGGATAGAAAGAGAGGGAGAGAGATAAGTAGAGAGCGAGAGAGAAAAAGAGAGAAAAACAGAGAGAGAGGTAGAGAAAGAGAAAGGGTGAAAGACAAATAAAAAGAGACAAAGAGGGCAAAAATGAGAAATAGACAAAAAGAGAGAGAGAGGGAGAGAGAGCGAGAGAGAGAGAAATAAATGATTAGAAAGAGGGCAAGAAGGAGAAATAGAGAGACAGAGAGAAGGATAGAAAGAGAGGGAGAGAGAAAAAAACTGTAATGAACTTAAAAATAGGATTCAATGAATAAAATAATGATACATTAATTAATAAATTGATACATTTATTTTACAAACGTAAAATTTGTAATTTGTCTCTTTATTGAGACAAATAACACTGTTATTTTGATTTCGTGTAAAGCAACTCATTGTTTTTTATTCTACACACATTGTAATATATATTAATATATATTTTCACAAATTACTGCTATTTCTAATCAGTAAAAAACTCATAACATGATGGGAAAAGATGTAGTGGGCGGGGCTAATCTGCTGTTTGATTGGCTAATAAATATCTATTCGATCTGAAATCTAAACCTTATAAACAACCCAAAATGTCCTAAATCTTAACTTTAATCTGAAACCTCAAGCTAATGCTAATTTTAATTTTAATTCAAAACCTAAAACTAATCCTAAATCTAGACCTTAACTTCAATCTGGAACCTAAACCTTATATTCAACCCAAAATCTTGACCTACTCCTAAATGTTAACTTTAACCTGAAACCTAAAGCTAATGCTAATTTTAATTTTAATCCAAAACCTAAACCTAATCCTAAAAATAGACCTTAACTTCAATCTGAAACCTAAACTTTATCCTAAACCTTATGTTTAACCCAAATTCTTGACCTACTCCTAAATGTTAACTTTAACCTGAAACCTAAAGCTAATGCTAATATTAATTTTAATCCAAAACCTAAATCTAATCGTAAATCTAGACCTTAACTTCAATCTGGAACCTAAACCTTAACCTAAACCTTAGATTCAACCCAAAATCTTGACCTACTCCTAAATGTTAACTTTAACCTGAAACCTAAAGCTAATGCTAATTTTAATTTTAATCCAAAACCTAAACCTAATCCTAAAAATAGACCTCAGCTTTAATATGAAATCTAAACCTTATTTTAACCCTTATATTCAACCCAAAATGTCCTAAATATTAACTTTAATCTGAAACCTCAAGCTAATGCTAATTTAATTGTAACCCAAAACCTAAACCTAATCCTAAAAATAGACCTTAACTTAAATCTAAAACCTAAACCTTATTTTAAACCTTATAATCAACCAAACATCTTGACCTACTCCTAAATCTTAACTTTAACCCGAAACCTCAAGCTAATGCTAATATTAATTTTAATCCAAAACCTAAACCTAATCCTAAAAATAGACTTTAACTTCATTCTGAAACCTAAACCTTATCCTAAACCTTATTTTTAACCCAAAATCTTGACCTACTCCTAAATCTTAACTTTTAACCCAATGCTATACTGTATTTACTTCTAAATAAAACTTAACCCTTTGATGTGTTACATGGGTCAAAAGTGACCCGGCTGAGTTTTAATTTTCGATATCTTTGCAATAAATTTATTTAATCATTTAATCAGTATTCAAGGCATTCCTCAATTAACTTGTTTTTGTACATCCTTATATTATTTTATCCTTTTTAACTTTTTTTAATAAAAGCCCTTTTTGTATCACTACCCCTCCTAATGCGCAACATGTGTCAAAAATGTCAAAAATTATTTTTCTATGTTAATTTATATATAACTGAGGGGTTCTATTATATTTCTTAGCAATAAATGAATTAAGTCATTCAGTATCCAGGGTATTCCTTAATCAACTTATTTTTAATCATAGTACATCCTTGTTTTATTTTTTCCTTTCTCACTTTTTGAAATAAAGCTCTTTTTGTATCACTAACCACTCAAAAACGACTCACATTCATTTTCTATATTTTTCTAAAGTTATGTTCAAACTATTGAAAGCAATTGGGTCTTGTTTGACCTGTCTGAGTAAAACTGATGTAGAAATACAAAAGCTTCTTGATAAATTAATAAAGGAAATTAAAAATGAAGATTTCTGCTAAAAAAAAAAAAAACTCAGTTATACATGAATTAGCAGGTAATTTTTGACCCATGTTGCGCATTACAGGGGTAGTGATACAAAAAGGGCTTTTATTCAAAAAGTAGGCAAGGTAAAAATTAAATAAGGATGTATGATGATCAAAAATATGTTAATTGAAGAATAGTTTAAATTCAGAATGACTGAATTAATTTATTGGCAAGATACATCATGGAAACCCTCAGCCATACATGAAGTTACATAGAAAATGAATGTTAACTTTTAGCGGTTTCTGAGGATGGTTACTCTGATGAACTTGTCCTGTGCAACAAAGGCAACAGAGGTCCTGATGAGTGCCAGTTTCACCATTGACAACTTCACAACTGATGCTCTTAAACACATTAAAACACATTTTTGTTTACTTAAAAATGTTTTTTCTTCATAGTTTGAATGACGTTAGTGTTAATCTACAATGCAGAACATTTTAAAATAATTTTAAAAAAGAGTATGATAAAGAATAGAGAGACGTAAAGAGAGAGAGAGAGAGAGACAGCAGGTTCTGCAGCTCAGATCAGAAGAGCTTTGCTTCTTGACCTTCCCGGCTGGATTTCCTGCGTTTTGACAGATTATTGGCAGCGTCATCATTTGCCGAAATGATGGGGTTGATGTATGAAATCGGGTGAGATGAAACAGAAAAGGTCAAGCACTGGATGACCTACTGAACGAAACTCTGTATCAGATCTGTATCAGAGGAAATTGATCAGATACGCCCTGATATCAGACGTCCTTATGACTCAAAGGTGACCCTGTTTAGTGTAATTGGATTGTAATTAATAGACGCTGCTCGTTAAAGTCATTATACTCGTTTGCTTGGCATGATAACATGATTGCTAGACAAGGCAGGAAGCCATGAGAGGCTGTGCATTATTGTGATTGTAGCATGCCGAAGGGTTGCAGAGAGGGGACGACCGGGCGGTCCTGATGAGTGCCGTTTTCATCATAACGTTTTTTATTTAACGTCTACAAAACCGCCGCCTTTTTTTGAACCTCTGTTGATGCAGCATTGCAGCGACTCGGTTCCTATACATCAGCTCACAGACGCAGCCTTGTGCTGATCGACATCACCCTTTGGAGTGAAACTTCAACCTAATGCTAATATTAATTTTAAACCAAATCCTAAATCCAGACCCTAACGTCAATCTGAAATCTAAACCTTATCCTAAACCTTATATTAAACTCACAATCTTCTAATTTGAACTTTAACCCAAAACCTAAGGCTAATGCTAATTTTAATTTTAATGCAAAAACATAACCTAATCCTAAATCTAGACCTTAACTTTGATCTGAAATCTAAATGCTAATTTTAATTTTAATTCAAAATTAAAGCGCAGCGACTCGGTTCTGAAACCTCAACCTAATGTTAATATTAATTTTAATCCAAAGCCAAAACCTATTCCTAAATCTAGACCCTAACTTTAATATGAAACCTAAACATTATCCTAAACCTTACATTCAAACCAAAATGTTTTAAATCTTAAGTTTTACCCGAAACCTCAAGCTAATGCTAATTTTATTTTAATGCAAAACCTAATCCTAAATCTAGACCTTAACTTCAATCTGAAACCTAAACCTTATCCTAAACCTAATATTAAACTAAAAATCTCTTAAATCTTAACTTTAACCCGACACCTAAAGCTAATGCTAATTTTAATTTTAATTCAAAATTAAACTGCAGCGACTCAGTTCCTATACATCAGCTCACAGACGCAGCCTTGTGCTGATCGACATCACCCTTTGGAGTGATGTGGGGAGAGAGAGCGCCATCTACCCACCCATAGGGAGCAAGGCCACTTGTGCTCTCTCAGAGCTCCAGTAGCTGATGGCAAGCTACATGAACAGGATTCAAACCAACAATCTCCTGATCATAGTGGCAATGCCTTAGTCTGCTGGACCACTCTGAGCCCCCTATGCAGAACATTTTATAAACAATGAATGCTAAACTTTTGACTGGTACTGGTAGCAGTGTAACAAATAATGACAAGGAACACCTGGAGAAGTAACAAGGGGGCGGGGTTACAAATGACAGCTAAACGTTCATATAAAGCAATTAAGAGTTCTGTGTGAATTTATTTACGTTCTTCCTAAATGTGTCTTAAGGCATCCAACGGCATGGGGATGCATCGCATCCAACAGCGATGCGATGCTCATTGCTATCTTACACCTCGTCAACAGTCTACAGTTGCAAGAAAAAGTATGTGAACCCTTTGGGATTACTTGGATTTCTGTATAAATTGGTCTTTAAATGTGTTCTGATCTTCATCTAAGTCACAACAATAGACAAACACAGTCTGCTTAAACTAATACCACACAAAAAAAAACATTATATATAGAAAGCCTAGCACTGTTACTACTCTCCCTAGGCGTGGTCGTCCTGTAAAGATGACTGCAAGAGCACAGTGCAGAATGATCAATGAGGCGAGGAAGAATCCTAGAGTGTCAGTTAAAGACTTACAGAAATCTCTGGCACATGCTCACATTTTTGTTGACAAATCTACAGTACGGAAAACATTAAACAAGAATGGAGTTTCTGGGAGGAAACCACAGAGGAAGCCACTGCAGTCAAAGTCAAAATTTTGCAGGAAAACGTGAGACCATCTGTTCACCAACTGAAGCTCAACAGAGGATGGGTGATGCAACAGGACAACGACCCAAAACATAGGTAACTCGAGGTAAATCAACAACCGAATGAATTCAACAGAAGAAAATACGCCTTCTGGAGAGTCCTGACCTCCTGAACCCAATTGAGATGCTGTAGCCTCAAGACCTCAAGAGAGCACATGATTCACACCAGATATCTCAACAATATTACTGAACTGAAACAGTTTAGTCAGGTGGAACGGTCTAAAATTCCTCCTGATTGTTGTGCAGGTCTGATCTGCAACTACAGGAAACGCTTGGTTTGAGGTTTTTGCTGCCAAAAGAGGATCAACCAGTTATTAAATCCAAAGCGTCACATACTTTTCCCCACCTCACTGTGAATGTTAACATGTTGTGTTCAATAAAACCATGCAAACATATCATTTTTGTGTGGTATCAGTTTAAGCAGACTGTGTTTGTCTATTGTTGTGACTTCAGATCAGATCAGAACACATTTCATGACCAGTTTATGCAGAAATCCAAGTAATCCCAAAGGGTTCACCTACTTTTTCTTGCAACTGTATTTTCAAATGAAGAATGTTTATGTACATTTCTGGAGAATTGCTTGGTGTATCTTGGAAATGGAAATCACAGGTGTGCCACCGACTGAATACAACCTAGACAGATGTCAACAGTCAGACATTCATTGCTATCTTGGCAGTGAATTTTCATTGCACAACACAGGTTGTGCGTATACCCTTGTTTGCTATGGAAACATGAACACAGTAGTTCACAAACCCATGGTGTGTCCCTTTTGCCAGCTATGCGAACTTTAAAATCGCCAATAGATCACTGGAACTTGGTCCTGTGTTTGATGGTTCATCATCCCAGATTCCTCTGAGTCCAGTAGAGAAGTGGATTGTTCTTCTGGACATGGAGAACATAAGGCTTCTCTTGTGCAAAGTAAAGTTGTAAGTAGTATTAGTTACAACTTTACTTTGCACTTTGCACATTTCGTAATGTTGTTGTTGCAGGAATGGATGTGTAGACAGTGGTGTGAAAAAGTGTCTTTTTTGCACTTTTGTTACTGTTCAAGGTGTCTGATCATTGAACACATTTTAATATTAATCAAAGACAACACAAGTTAAATGAAGGTTTTTATTAGTCAAGTCATCAAGTCAAGTCAAATCATTATCAACCGCTTTATCCATTAAGGGTCGCGGGGGGGTGCTGGAGCCTATCCCAGCAGGCATCGGGCAGAAGGCAGGATACACCCTGGACAGGCCGCCAATCCATCGCAGGGCAGACAGACACAGACAGACAAACAGACACATGCACTCACACACTCACACCTAGGGGGCAATTTGTATCTGACATCCAATCAGCCTAACATGCCGTCTTTGGACTGGGGGAGGAAACCGGAGCACCCGGAGGAAACCCACGCAGACACGGTGAGAACGTGCAAACTCCACACAGAAAGACCCGGGTCGCCCCAGCCGGGAATCAAACCCAGGCTGTCTTGCTGTGAGGCGGAAGTGCTACCCACTGCGCCACCGTGCCGCCCCAGGGTTTTTTTTTTTTTATTATTAAGGAAAAAATGCCTTAAGACGACTCATCCAAGAGGTCAAAAAAAAGGCCCCACAACAACATCCAAAGAACTGCAGGCCTCACTTGCCTCAGTTAAGGTCAGCGTTCATGACCCCACCATAAAAAGAGACTGATTGAAAATGATCTGTGTGGCAAAATGCCAAAATAAAAACCATTGTTGAGCAAAAACAACATTAAGGCTCGTCTCAATTTGGCTAGAACACATCTTGATGATCCCCAAGACTTCTGGGAAAATACTCTGTGGCCTGCCAAGTCTAAAGTTTAACTATTTGGATGGTGTGTGTCCCATTAATAAACAGAGCAGTAAAACATGGTGGTGGTAGTGTGATGGTCTGGGGCTGTTTTGCTGCTGCAGGACCTTCAGGATGACCTGCTGTGATAAATGGAACCATGAATTCTGCTGTCTAACAAAAAGTCCTGAAGAAGAATGTGTGGCCACCTGTTTGTGACCTCAAGCTGAAACAAACTTGGGTTCTGTAGCAGGACAATGACCCGAAACACACCATCAGGTTCACCTTTGAGTGGCTGAAGAAAACAAAGTGAGGACTTTGGAGAAGGTTCATGCTGGAAAATTCTCCAATGTGGCGGAATTACAACAATCCTGTAAAGAAGTATGGGACGAAATTGCAACTTACTGCAAATGTTTGACTGCAGTTGTTGCTGCTAGGGGTGGCTTTTTAGGGGTTTAGGGGGCAAACAATTTTTCACACAGGGCCAGGTAGTTTTGAATTTCTTTCTCATTTAATAAAAAAATACTTCTTTTTGTCTTTATTTATGTAGTCTGTAATTTCATTAGCTTTTTCCATACAGTCCCTACTTCTTCAGATTTGTGGTTGTACAGCTGTAGTACCTTTTTTTCCTCCCGTTTCATTATTTTAGATAATCTATCAAATTAAATAGTCTTGCCTCATTTATTTCTGTTTTAAAGGTAGCTGAGCCAGTGTTACGAACAGTAGGCCTTGATTTCCTCAGTCGTTATGCAATCGTACCTTCAGCATGCATCATTCTGACTGATTGAGAGCGGCAGTGGAAGGTAGCGTCAATCTACGGAAACTGGATGGGTAATTAATAATAATAACGCTCGCTAATTACGTAATTCCTTCACAGTAGTAGCTACTCTTTTGAATCCCAATGGAAACATTGCATGTTGCCTGTGTATACATGCTAATTGATTAACAAAGGGTTTCTGCTTTGAATAGAAGGTCCTTCATGGCGTATCCCCTTCCTGAGCTTTAGGTAAGGATATCTTTATGTTTCCTGTTTGTTGGTCTCCGTGTTTAAGGATTGTTTTGTCTGCTTTAATAGCCAATTGGATTCCTTTCCTCTCCACAGGCTGGTTATTGATTGGCTGTGCTTTCTGTCCTCCTAGGCAAGTTCTGTAATAGACTACAGAGGCTCGTAAATATTATTACTTACTGTCGGCATTGCCCACCACAAATGCAATCACCGGTTTAGATGACAAATAATAGCACCACCCAGCGAGCCTCGAGGCATCTGAGGTGAGCTTAAGGGTAGGGGATTTATTTGGGCGTAAGTTAGAATTGTTCTTGGCTTTTCCGAATGCCTGATTGCCTTGATTCTAATCAGATTTCTTGGCGGCGTTCAAACCAAAGAAGGAGAGGAATGCTTATAAGGAATCTCTGCAGCCATAAGCCATTGGAAAATGAGAGCGTGAGATTGTCTTTATAATTTTGAGGCCTTTTTTTATATGAAAGTATTTGCCCCCCCTCCAGACTCCTTTTCTTTTCTTTATTCTTTTTTTTGTCATACTTACTTTTTAATTTCAGACAAAGATAACCTGAATAAACTTAATAAAATGTATAAAATAAAATAAAAAGTAGTTTTTAAAGATTTCATTTGTGAAGCGAAAAATAAATCAATCCAAACCAACCAAACACAAGTCCTATATATATATATATATATATATATAAAAAATTGCCTTCTAAACCTAATAAACACCACCATGTTTGACTTGTGTTAGTTTTACGTCAGATGAAAAAAAAAAAAACACACACCTTTCAAAAAGTTTCACTTTTGTCACCCAAAGTCCTGAAGATCATCAAGATACAGTATTTTTTTGGCAAAAAGTGAGACCTTCAGTTCTTTAAATGTTGTTGTGGGTTCTTTTCCTACCTCCTGGATGAGTTGCCCATGCCTTTTTGATATAATTTTGGTTTGCTGGTCACTTTTCACTTATTTGTGAATAAGCCCTCTCACTGGAGTCCCAAAGCCTTAGAAATTACTTTGTAACCTTATCTAAACTGATAGATTAGTCAGTGACTTTGTTTTCTCATCTGTTCTTGAAATTCTTTAAATTGGGACATAATACATTGATTTTGAGATCTTTTTTCTGCTTCATGTTGTCTGACAGATTCTAATTAAGTGATTTCTTGATACAGGTCTGCTGGTAAAATTATACTGGGGCAAATACTGTTTTACACAAGGTCAGGTTGGTTTGAATAGCTCTTTCCCTTTATAAATAAAATCATAATTTAAAAAAAGTGCCGCATGCCCCGCCACCCCTCGGATCCGGTCAAGTGCATTTTAACTGGCGAATCGCAGCTGCATTAATATTTCACTCTGTGCAATAGTTGTAATAATTTTGATATTTTCTGAAAAAAAATGACTTTCTGAGAAAATGACTCATTTAATAAGATTCTTTTTTAGTCTTGGATATAGTCCAGGGCTAAATTTAGTGACCAGTCCAGCCCTGAGGCCCTAGGATGTGCGGTCATGCAAACTAATATGATTTGATTTAAGTGTAGCCTATTGTATGTTGTAGGTCCTCATACTGCAGGTAAGCAGTCAGGTCATTTGTCCTCAAAATGTCACAAAGCAAACAAACACACTCAAGCTGACTAATCTCTGTCAGTTTAAAACCTAACCTAAGCCCGATTTTACACATCCCACGTAATAAATCTACAATATATATAGAGGAAATATATATAAGTCCCAGAAGCTGCATGCCCCGCCACCCCTCGGATCCGGTCAAGTGCATTTTAACTGGCGAATCGCAGCTGCATTAATATTTCACTCTGCGAGGCATGAATATTTCAGTAATAAGTTGTAATATGTCAGGCGTGGCATGTACGTATCAAACATTAATGGCCCCCGGGCTCTCCCAGCCCAGCCGGAGAAGAGAGCCGCAGCCCACCGGCCCCCTCGCCTCGGCCCCCCCCCGTTTGATTGACGCTGGATATTCGGCTAGTGGATGTCAAAAGCCAACCATTCGGAAAACACGGCTCAGCGGAAGTGCATTTCTCTCTCCGTAACCCTCTTTTATTCTTTCTCCATCCCTTTCTTCCCCGCCTCTCGCTTCTTTCTGTGCATCTGTCAGGTTGTGAGAGGGGAGGTCAGCGGCGGAAATGTGCGCTCAGATCCAGTTCTTCGTAAAGTGGGCTAAATTACGACTGTGCTTTAGAGAGAGTGCAGCGAGAGCTAACCTCACACACTTCCACCTTCCACTACTGATGACACTTATAGTGTATATTTACTTTAGCAGTGTAGTTGTTGTTGTTCATTTGAAATTATCTCTTTTTTTATATCTATAGCTTCCTATAGATACCTCTCCCCTACTCGTACATTGAGCATTGGCTCACCACAGGGCTGTGTGCTGAGTCCCCTGCTGTACTGTCTCTACACCCATGACTGCAGACCAGCCCATAACAGCAACCTTATCATAAAATTTGCTGATGACACCACAGTGGTTGGACTTATCTCTAAGGGAGAAGAGGGAGTTTACAGACAGGAGGTCCTGAGGTTGGCAACCTGGTGCTTGGAGAATAACCTGACTCTGAACACCAGGAAAACCAAGGAAATCATTGTTGACTTCAGGAAGCACAGCACCGACCTAGCCCCCCTTTACATCAACGATGAGCATGTGGAGAGGGTCCACACCTTCCGGTTTCTCGGTGTCCTCATCTCTGCTGACCTCAACTGGAAAGAGCTGCACCATGGCTGACAGGGAGAGACTTCAGAGAGTAGTCAAGACAGCACAGAGGATTATTGGCTGCCCTCTTCCCTCCCTGATGGACATCTACACATCGCGCTGCCTCAGCAGAGCAAGGAACACGATTAAGGACAGCACCCATCCGAGCTTTGAGCTTTTTGATTTGTTGCCCTCAGGGAAACGCTACAGGTGCATCAAAGCGAGGACAAAGAGATTTAAAAACAGTTTTTACCCAAAAGCCATCACTTTACTGAACTCACACATGCACTGATTCTTTTTTTTTTTTGCACTCGTCACTTTATGCTTATATTATATGTATGTTTGCACTGGAAAAAAAAGGGAGTGGCTTTTAATCTCATTTTACATGTGTATAATGACAATAAAGGCATTCTATTCTATTCTATTCTAAAACAGATGATGATAACAGGTAAGTAAGGTCATTTAAAAATTGTCCTCAAATTGTCTTCAAATTCCTCAAGCTGAATGAGGTCATGACAGCCCAGCTGGCATTTCAACGTTAAATCAACACTGAATCAATGTTGGATTTACTGTTGATTTTGAAATATGACAACGTTGTTTCAATGTCATACATTCAACTTTTAACCCTTGTGTGGTGTTCATATTTTTGTTAACATTTTTTTGTTACTTTGTTATTTAATTCAGCAAAATTAAGCAATTTTACATTAAAAAATTACATTTACACATGCTTGCTTCACCTAAATTGCAAGCAATATAAACAGCTTACATGGTTAATATTTGCCCTTTACCTTTCTTATGTTACATTTCTTTCAAAAAGTGCTACTCTTTTTTTATTAGTTTTTTTATAAAATGTAAAAGAAAATGAATTAAACTCAAGATATGAGTAGACAATTTGTTTAGTTTCAAATTTACAAATGAAGCAATGTTTATTAGCCCTTGGCCAAACCTACTGTATGTGATATAAATGTGTGTGTGGGGGGTGGGGGGGGGGTGTACAGTGTGTGTTTATCGAAAATGTGTTTTGATATATGTTTTTCACAAAAAATGAGCCAATGCCAATGAGTTTGAGTTAGAAAAAATATATTTTTTGAATCATTTGATGAAAAATGAAAACGGGTCCCACAGACCCGAACACCACACAAGGGTTAATAAACCATATTTATTATTTATTGCATTTGGGATGCTCAAATTTGTATAGAAGAGGGAAAAAACTTATTTGCTATAGTTATAGCATTCAAAATGTACGTTTCAAATAATAATACTGTAAAAAAAAAAAAGCATTTGGTTAGCGCTGGCACTGGTAATACTGATTTTTTTTTTTTCTCAATAAATTATTGACCAAATTTAATATTTCATTGGTCCCCGTTGTTTAACTGTGTTCTCTTTATCTACTTTTAGGACCTGTGTGAACATTTATTCAGAAATACAGAAAATTCTAAAGGTTTCACAAATTGTCAAGGCACAAAAATGTTCCACATATGACTTAAGAGGGCTCAAAAACAATCATATTTAATAGTGAGACAGCTTTGTATTTGTGTTTCAAGGTCTCCTTCCACTAAAATCCAGATTTTCTTGTTCTTTGTGAAATACTGTAGGTCTCTCCGAGTTATTTATGATGCTGCACATGAAACTGTTATTTAGCCTCCATTGTCTGCAGTAGCTAAGAAAAGAAAATATTCCGAAAACGAGTCGATCAGGAAAAGTACACGGATCTACGCCAACTCGTGAATTAGTATTCATGGCCCCACCCACCTTAGCTCGCGACCGCCGCCAGATAGAGCTGAAGCCGGGCTGCAGGAGAGCCGACACTGTCTCTCGTCAGCTAAAGAGCTTAAACAGCTTCTGTTTACAGCAGCTAGTTATCGTTAGCTATCTTGTGTGTAAGTAATTATAGGTTTAAATCGGATCTCCGGTTGATTCTGCGTTTTACCGAGACCATAAATAAACACTAGGAAAGCACGGTTTGACAAGTGGATTGATAGCAAATGTTCTAAGAGACAAAATTTCGATGATGTTTATATTATGAGATATAATTGTCTCTTAAAATAAAGAATAAAAAAAAAGTGGAAAAAGTTTCTGATAAACTTTTGAACTTTTTGGCCTAAATGCAAAATGCTGTGTTTGTTGGAAAACTAACCCTGTACATCACCCTGAACACATATGAACACTACACCACTTTGAAACGTGGTGGCAGGAGCATCATGCTGTGGGGATGCTGTTGTTTTTGTCTTCAGCAGGGACAGAGTTGCAGCTGTAAATGCATAGAAAGGTGGCTCTACTAAGTATTGATGTAAAGAATCTAAATACTTTTTATCTGAATGAAATTTCGAAAACC
Source organism: Astyanax mexicanus (assembly GCF_023375975.1). NCBI lineage: Eukaryota > Metazoa > Chordata > Actinopteri > Characiformes > Acestrorhamphidae > Astyanax > Astyanax mexicanus. The sequence goes on along the minus strand of NC_064432.1, from coordinate 10,473,824 downwards.
ATCATTTAAAATTACATTTAAGTATGCGGTTTTAAGGTAACAAAATGTGACAAAAAGTTTTTGTTTAACCCTATTGTTTTTGTTTTTGTTAAACCTATTTTTCAGAGATATGCTTAAGTGCAAGAAAATACACAAGAATCAAGAAAACATGTGACGGACATTTCAATGGATGCTGGGGTCTGAAAGGGTTAAATTATTTTTTTATATATATATATATATATTTAATCATTAAAAGAAAAAAGAAAAAACACATTAAATGAGAAGTGGTGTCTCCAAACTTTTGACTGGTACTGTATGGGAGAGATTCATTCATACATACAATAATGAAATAAAACACAAAAGACAAGGGACACACAATCACCCACAAAAATCAACACGCAACACGTCCTCATTGGTCCCCTTCTACATATTCCAGCTGTCAATCACAGAGATACCAGCGGCGCTCCATACGGGAAATAACTGTCATCAAATAATAACAGTCGGGAGGAAAAAAAAAAAAGTCCAATATTGATATTAAGAAGCTCCATTTGTGCACCCCCCCACCCCCACCCCACGGCTCCATTTATATTCATTGACACGGAGCCATTGGGTAATTGTAGCCTGAACACTGCGCCATTCGGGTGAAATGGTGCCCCATTAGAACAAGAAAACCATGCCACCGTCTCCGGCTCGGCCTATTGTGATGCAAATGACGGAATGGAAAAACCATTGGAATGGATTCTAAAGTGAATTTGTAATATTGTCTAATATCCCGCCGGGGTCCAGGCACTATTACCGGAGGATGGAGGGAACGAACGGAAGGAAGGAAGGGGTTTTTTTTAGGGGGAGGTGGGCGAGGGGTGGGGACGGATGGGTGGAGAAATTGAGCGTGACGTCTCCGATGATGCGCCTGGTTTGGAAACGTAACTGCCAATCAATCAGAAAGAAGCACTTAGGCAAATGAGGGCCTCGTGCATAATCATAAATATACCTGAATAAATCACAGTGCCTTTTGACTCTTTAAACAACAGTAGTGAAAGACGGCTTGACAAAGGGAAGGATTCTTTGAAGCGGAGATGTGCAAAAGAGTGCAATTGAAAAAAAAAGGATGACCAGTGAGTTTTTGGCTTTCTCGGTCACGTGACATGTGTTTTTAACATGGATATCCATGGAAACGTGTTATTACAATGTGTGGCAGTGGAGAAATAGCTATATTTTATTAAACGCAAGGAGACAAAACTCAGAGATGTGCGTCCGGACGGGACTAAATTTACCAGAGGACCACGGAGTTCAGCGAAAAACAGAAGATAATTGAGAGGACGTCTGAGAAAAACACATACATGGTCGTTCCGGACAGTAATAAAATCACAGAGGACCCCCATAAAAAAGAAAATTACCCCAGGACCCCCTGAGAAACTAATCGCGTCCGAATAGGGCTAAAGAAGAATCACTTTTGCTTGTTTCCTTTAACAGTTTAAAGAACCTTTGTATGAAGAAAACTTGTACTTGCACAAATGCTTTGTGGGGACCTTCGGAAATTAACAATAATTCTAAAATATTTCAAATTCTGTTTTATGCGAAAGCAAATGGGCATTTTCCCTAAGTCTGACATCCTGTTACTCCAAAATGGCACTGTAAAATCACTTTATACTTATATAATTAATAGTATGGAAAGGGTTCTTTAAGAATTTAATGGTGTCATTTGATAATAGTTTGATTTGCTGGCTTTATAGGACTCCAAAATCAGGTTCATGCAAAACCGAATAGACATTTTTCATGGGTTTAACTTTACATTACTTCAAATTGCTCCAAACTGCATTGTGGGGACCACTGCAAATTAACAATAATTCTAAAGTATGTCAAATTGTGATTTATGCCAAACCAAATGGGCATTTTTCCTAAGTTTGACCTCCTATTACTCCAAAACGCCGCAGTAATATCACTTTATAATTGGACAATGAATAATATGGAAAGGGTTCTTCAAGAATTTAAGATAGTCATTTGATAAAAGACTATTTTGCTGGCTTCATAGGACTTCAAAATCTGGTTCACGCAAAAAAAGAATAGACATTTTGCATAGGATTGACTTCCTGTTACTCAAAAACGCTACAGTAATATCACTTAAAACATATACCTTGAATACATGAAAATGAGATATTTAAGAATTTTGAGGTGTGACATGATAAGCTTAGATATTTATGCTTTATATACAACCAAATAGACACATTTCCTACATTTGCCATCCCATTAATTCAATTTTTACAATATTATTATTGAAACATATATAATGGATACTATTACTGTAGCGTCTAGTACTGTTCAATCAAAAAGGACATTTTTCGTGTTTGAGCAATGTGAGCAATTTTCTGGCAAGTCTGGAGGACTGAGCGCAGATGCATTCTGGAAACTGGAGTCTTTATCAGGAGAAATAGAAGGCAGAAGTTGGCAGGCAGACCGGCAGTGACAGATCTGAAAGTACTCCCCCCTCGAAGAGTCCGAAGCGGGCCTGAGCCGAGGACAACCACAACGACGACCTGTTGAAACAAGTCAAATCAGAACGCCGATGCATCATGTTATCTGGCAAGTCTGGAGGACTGAGCACAGGTGCATTCTGGGAACTGGAGTCTTTCTCAGGAGAACTAGAAGGCAGAACTTGGATGACCACGACAACGACCAACCAATGAACAGCAGAAGTGTGATCAATCTAGTAGCAAGGCGAACTGGAAAGCAGATGTGTCATGTGGTCTGACTGAGCGCAAATGCATTCTGGGAACTGGAGTCTTTCTCAGGAGAAATAGAAGGCAGAAGTTGGCAGGCAGACCGGCAGTGACAGATCTGAAAGTACTCCCCCCTCGAAGAGTCTGAAGTGGGCCTGAGCCGAGGACAACCACAACGACGACCTGTTGAAACAAGTCAAATCAGAACGCCGATGCGTCATGTTATCTGGCAAGTCTGGAGGACTGAGCACAGGTGCATTCTGGGAACTGGAGTCTTTCTCAGGAGAACTAGAAGGCAGAACTTGGATGACCCCGACAACGAACAACCAATGAACAGGAGGAGTGTGATCAATCTAGTAGCAGGGCGAACCGGAAAACAGATGTGTCATGTGGTCTAACTGAGCGCAAATGCATTCTGGGAACTGGAGTCTTTCTTAGGAGAACTGGAAGGCAGAACTTGGCAGGCAGACCAGCAGTGACAGATCTGACAGTACCTCCCCCCTCAAAGAGTCTGAAGTGGACCTGAGACGAGGACGACCCCAAAGATGACCTGTTGAAACAAGTGAAATCAGAACGCCAATGTGTCACGTGATCCGGCAAGTCTGGAGGACTGAGCACAGGTGCATTCTGGGAACTGGAGTCTTTCACAGGGGAACTAGAAGGCAGAACTTGGCAGGCAGACCAGACGTGACAGGTCTGACAGCTCTACTAAGCATTTATATGGGTGGGTGAATGCTTATACACATCACACCTCACAACTATAATTGCTTTTCCATGCTTTTTTAGTTGATATTTCAAATTAGTGCCCATTCAATCAGTATCGTATTATGTTATATTATGAGTGAGGAACCGAAGACTGGATCTGCATAGAGAGAGAGGCTTTAGGGCTTAAAGGGTTAAACTGAACTCGGAGTATCAAAGGAAAAACCGCGGGAGCAAAGAAAAAAAAAAAAAGACAAATCAGAGCAGAAAGATATGAGGTGTCTGAACTAAAGCATTCAAAGTCATATCACTCGCGCCGCCGCTGACGCTCGCGCCGTGTCTCGCTGCGAAAGCACGAGAGAGCCGAGCTGGAGGAGCGTTCCCAGGCTTTCTGACTTTCAGATCATACTGGATCAGAGGAGAGATTCAAACCGCACTCGCGTTCTCGCTGAACCCTGAGCTGCAACACCGTACGGCTGCCCTACTAACAGCCTGCCTCACTACAGCACAAGCAGAAACAAACTTAAAGAAGCTGCTTAAAGGAACTGATTGGTGGAAAATGTCATTTGCACACGTCTCCTCCCCCTTGTAGATGATTGACGGGTGTCGATTTGCTTCTATGGACTGAACGATTTCATTTCACTCCATTAATTAGCAGGTCTAATTCATCACGCACTGTTTGGCTGTTCTCCAGGACTGAGAACTCTCACGCGTCAGTCGTGAGACTCACACAGTAAACTCCAATCTCACGCCTCCGCATCGCACTCGCAATTTTACTTGCAACATTTTTAACGTTTCAGACGTATTTTCCGTCCAAAATCGCACCTTGTGTTCTCAGCTTAATTACTCAGGAATCCCTTCACACATAAACATAATCCATATAAGGTTAAAAAGGGCGGAGCTTACTCTTTCTAAAAATAGCGATGACATCCCAGTGCGGTAAAGCTAAATCTACAAGAAACCCATTGAGAAAAACACCTAAAAAAAGTAGTGAGATCTCCTTCCCCAAACAATATTATTTACCTTTAGTGCTTCAAACATATTTATATATGATATTTCAACCCAAATAATATCAGTAAACGGATGCTGTATCTCCATGTACTTTATCAAAGTAATAAGCCATGTAATTAACTATATATCATCAATATTCTTATGCTTTTAACTCATAAACACTCAAGTCTATACATTCAAAAATAAGTAAAAACAAATCAGGCGCTTGGTAAAATTTTGACCAAAACATGATCAGTTCCAGGAAAATATAACAATTCTGCTTCCTTTTACATTTTAAATGATTATATTTTTGAGCAGCCGTATGGCTTCTGGAGTAAAAGAGCTCACGGCTCATGAGGCTGTCTGATATAATTACTGTGTTATAAGACCTAATAAAAAAGGGGGGAACTGACAGAAACTAAGAGTTCAAAAGGGCTAATTTGTATCACAGTGAACATGTCCACACTGTGCCTTAAATTTACTCTCAGCTCTTTTTTGCTTGGAATGGCGCAGTGGATAACACCACTGCATGCCTTTGAGCTACCACATCATGTGGGAGACTGGGGGTTCAATTCCCAATCTGGGTGACCATACTGCTCTATACCAGTAATCCACCAGAGTCCATGGGCAAGACACATAATAACACTACATTGACACGTCTATGTAATATGAATTACCTTGTACAGGAAAAAAAGAGGCCACTTAAAAATGATGAGTTTCATTGATTTTAACAAATTGAAAACCTCTGGAATATAATCAAGAGGAAGATGGATGATCACAAACAATCAAACCAAGCTGAACTGCTTAAATTTTTGCACCAGGAGTAAAGGCATAAAGTTATTAAAAAGCAGTGTGTAAGACTGGTGGAGGAGAACATGATTTTAACGTGATTAAAAACCAGGGTTATTTCACCAAATATTGATTTTTGAACTCCTCAAACTGTATGAATATGAACTTTCTCATTTTCTGCAAATACATGCTCTAAATGATAATATTTTTTTATTTGGAATTTGGGAGAAATGTTGTCTGTAGTTTATAGAATAAAACAATAATGTTCAATTTGCTCAAACATAAACCTACAAATAGCAAAATCAGAGAAACTGATTCAGAAACAGACCAAAAGTGCAAACAAAACAAAAAGCTGAACAAAAGTGAAGACACCCCTCACATTTCTTTTCATGGGACAACAGAATAGCAATGAAACTTGGATATAACTTACAGTGGACCTTTTTTTTTTTTTTTTTTCGAGTGTATCTTGAGCTCTGTTCTCTGGATACATACTAAGCCAGTCCATCGCCTTTACCATTTTGGAGGTGTGTTTGGGGCTGTTATCAGGTTGGAAAACCTGAAGAGATGGCTCCCCAGTGTTGGCAACACCCATGCAGTCCCAGATCATGACGCTACCATCACCAAGCTTGACTTTAGGAAAAGGATAGTTGTCTTCTAGTGATGGGATTTACAGCTCTTTCTAGGGAGCCGGTTCTTCTGGCTCAGCTCACTAATACCTCTTTTCCACCAAAAAAGTGCTGGTGCCGGAGCCTGAGCCGGTTCCTGCGAACCTTCTAACCTTTTAAGAATCCGCCCGTGTTTCCACTGCTTCGAGGATTCACTCACTACATATGTGAATGTGGGCGTCAACAGAAGTCGATGGCCGATTTGAAAACAACATGGCGGAACCCGAGCTCCTTTTGAAACTTGTGCTGCTCTCCTCGGTGGACCACTGTTTTTTTTTTTTAATATAACAGCTTTAACAGCTTAATAACCAATAATTACACTTTATAACTGAACGAGATGTTTATCCAGAGCTCAGAAAAAAAGAGCACTCCTCTTCCCATTCCACTCTTCCTCAGTGTAGACACACCAATCATGTGCGGCAAAAAAAAGAAAAGAAAAGAAGAATCGGCTTACTCTCAGGAGCCGGCTCCCGTCGTTCATTTCAAAGAGCCGGATCTTAGAGCCGGATCGTTCGCGACCGACCAATCACTATTGTCTTCAGCAAATTATCGCTCAAACAATGAGGCTACAAAAAGTCTGTGGGATGCAAAGTCTGGCAGGCCTATATTTCGGGCAACTATGTCCTCATAACAGTTTCATGTCCTTTCAAAAATTATTCGATTTGATGACAGAGATACAAGATCCGTCCGCTGGCGAAATGATAAACTGACTGCCATCAGGACAATTTGGGAAAGGTGGGTGGAGGAGCTGCAAATGTGAGATGCCTTCATGTTGAGTTTTGTCTTTGGTTTTCAATCTATTATTTATTGCATATTCATTTTGTTATACATTTTCAATGCCTATTTGTACTTCCACTGCAGTTATCTTATGTATAATTCTATAAATACAGCTAAAGAATGTTGAATAAAAAATTTGGTGGTGAAAAGTGGTGTATGTGCTAATTTAAGAGCAGTTGAATTTGACAGGGAACAAAAGGGGCAGGAGGTGAACACGACAGGAGGGTTAAGAAAATCTTACAAAAAGTGAGTTTCAAACAGAGAGTTTCAAATGGACTTCTACTACTTTTTAGCCGCAGACAAGCCGCATATCTGCCCGTTGTCATCTTCAGGACGAAGGCGAGGATGAGGAGGGCAGAATTATGACAGGGCGAATCCCTCTTCGATCTAACATGCTTTAAAAGGATGTCTCGCAGCTGGTGACAAATGAGGACGGGCTCCAGAAGCAAGGCTTAAACGGCGCGGCGACAGAGGTTAGCGACGGAACATCTATCAAACGCTAGCTAAACGTTAGCCCGGTGACAGTGATGGAGAAGAGGAGCTGGGCTTTAGTCATGGGTGAGCGCCACACTCGGAGGAGACGGATAAAAACGCGTGAGGAAAGGGACTCGAGAAGAAAGATGGATGGATGGAGAGAGATGAGCAGCGAGAAAATTGGTATGAATATGAATTGCAATAAAGCACAATGAGACATTTTGAGATTTTCGGGTTTTTTTGAATAAAAAACGAAACTCGAGGACTTAGGAATGCGCCGGGGATAGAATCGGGGGCTGCTATGAGCTCCCGCCTAATGACACAGAAAAAGAAGGATGACAGGTTGAAGAAGAAGAGAGCGAGAGATGGAGAGATGTAGGGCGGGGGGGGGCGACACTCGAAACTCAAAGAGAAAGAGAAATGATTCAAACTGACTGCTGTCGTTCGACTGAACAGCGAATCTGAGACGCATTAACATAAAATTATAGGTTACAGAGCAGCCACTTATTCTTTATTCATTCCTACATCCTCCTGTACAGCGTTTATATAGATATTTATAGATCTATCATATTTAATTCATCCTCACATTCTTCTACACAATTTGATAAAGGCAGCGTCATTTAGTTCAAAAGTACTGGAACAAAAAAATAGGCCATATTCACACTGAGATCCATGCAATTCATGTTTAGTGTGACTTTAAGAGGAAACAGTGTCGCAAGAACAAAAGTTGTTGCTACAGTTTTTTTTTGTTGCCATCTGCATGGAAAGTGGTGCTTTTGTGAAAACAGTACCTTAAATTCAGTGTTTTTTCATTATTTTAAAATGTTCTGCACTGCAGATTAATACTAGACTCGTCCAAACTATGAAGAAAAACATATGGAATTATGTAAGAAACAAAACAAAGTGTTAAACAAACCAGACTATAGAATATGTTGTATATTACAGATTCTTCAAAAAGTAGCACCTCTTGTTTACCTCAGATGGCTTTCAGTTAACAGCTGTGCTGAACTAGTCAAGAGTTAATTAAATTAATGTATTTGAAAGAGCATCATCTAGGAAATGTCTAGGATTGATTATTCTTTTACCAGTCACACTATATTCAAACCCTTCAAATAGTTTTTGAGTTCATTTTGTGCCAAACGTTTCACATTAAAACAGTGATGTTTTTCTCAAATGTTGTGATTTGAGAAAACAGGAAAATCTATATCAAATTATACATTTTTAATTTACTTTGTTACTTAATTATTCTTTACAAGTATTTAAAAAAATATTTGCGCTTGGATTTTTTACCAGTCTGCTTTCGTTTTTGAGTTATTTAGTTAACATTTTCTCTGTTGCCGTTGCAGTGTTCATTCTTACATTACCACAAAAATATACTGCTGTTCTGCAATCAATTAAAAGCATACAAGACTTTAATTTAAATAAATAAATTTTATTTTATTTATTTTATTTAAAGTGAAGTATTAATTATTAGTTTATTATTTAGCTATTCTAAGAAAACAAAGTACGTTTTAGACCTGTGACTAAAGATCATATATACAGCTCTGAAAAAAAAAAAATAATAGAGCACTAAAAATGATAAGTTTCTTTGATTTTACCAAATTAAAAACTTCTGTAATATAATCAAGAGGAAGATGGATGATCACAAGCTGATCATCAAACCAAGCTGAACTGCTTGAATTTTTGCACCAGGAGTAAAGCAGCATAAAGTTATCCAAAAGCAGTGTGTAAGACTGGTGGAGGAGAACATGATGCCAAGATGCATGAAAACTGTGATTATAAACCAGGGTTATTCCACCAAATATTAATTGTTCTAAAATCTTTGCATCATTTTTGTTATTTCTCTAATATTACTAAACTTTTTTTGCATTCTTTTTTTGTGATGCTTTTCTAGACTTTCACTGCAGCTTCTTTCAGCTTCTGTTTTTTTGGGGGGTTTACTCCCTTCAGTCTCCTCTAGGCCAGTTTAAAACCTTCTACTTCTTGCTTCTGATGACCTCCTTGTGCTCTATTTGTGATTCTTGGGTACATAAATTTTAGTTATGTTTACTAGTATTTTAACATAATTTAGTAGAGAGAAAAACTAATATATTTAGGTAAGAAATTAGATTTTTTTTTAGTTGGTCCAATTTTTTTTCTTCTCCATACAAGAAAAATGGGCATCAAATAAGTAAGACTAAGAAAGACATCAGCAATAAAAGTTTCTAGGGCCCTTCTTTTTGGTAAAAAAAAAAAAAACTCAAAAAAGAGGGACAAAGGCTGTGATTGGACGAGTAAGAAGGAGGAGGAGGTGAGCTGGAGCTGGATGGAGGTCAGGAGAGGAGCTGAAGGAGAAGAAGATAGCATCTTTCTCTCTAAGAAAGCGTGGAAGGGTGGATGATTGAGAGACAGATAAAGATCAAACATTCACCCATCCCTGCAGAGATAAACAGGTCGTATTCAGCATTCACCTCTGCTCCCCTGAGTCGCACTCAAGAAAGTGGGCGGGGCCAGGTGAGAAAGATCTCAGAGAAAGGTCTCAGAAGAGACCCAGTACATAAAGTCAAAAAAATCAACGTACATTTAAATATATACATAATCTCATATAGTGTTGTCTTGGCATGTTCTCCTCCACCAGTCTTACACACTGCTTTTGGACAACTTTATGCCTTTACACTCCTGGTGCAAAAATTCAAGCAGTTCAGCTTGGTTTGATGATCAGCTTGTGTTCATCCATCTTCCTCTTGATTATATTCCAGAGGTTTTTAATTTGGTAAAATCAAAGAAACTCATCTTTTTAAGTGCTCTCTTTTTTCTTTTTCTTTTTTACATAACTGTATATTTTAATAGGACAACACTATAGAAAATTCAACACAGATCTGGTAGATGTTTGGTCATCTAGTGATCCTCAACCTTCCAGAAGATGATGCCCAATATATATTTCCAGCCCATTAATAGTTAGTTAGTAATAACTAATAATAATATATAGCCTTCTTTAAGGGATCTATATATATTTCAGCTTGATTTAGGGTGTGTTAGTGTGTCTTTGCTATCGTAACGACGGGAAAAGTACACCTTACAAATTCTTACCATGTTCAGAAGTGGTTTGAAATGTGATTACAATCGAAATTGTACAGATTATTCATCTCACTCTGGATGCACTAATCTTTTTTTTATTACATTAATTTTTGGTCTTCTTTTCTTTTTTTCCTTTGTGTTTTTCTCTTGTGTCTCTTGGTTAATATTGCTTTTATTGTTATGCCTCTAATATGCTCCTGTCAATAAGTTTTAAAATATTCAATTAAAAAACAGTCTGAGAACATCCAGAAAACTTTGCTTAGGTTTAACACTCTAAGGTGCGTCGCGATGTTTGTTGCTATCTTACACCCTGTCAACAGTCTATTTTCACGTTTTGCACACACGTCCTTGAAATAATGTTATTGAAGTTTAGGAATCTGGAAGTAAACTGTGTTCAGGTAAATTTCTGGCATGTTTCTATCTTTGCGGCGGGAAACACTGACTGGTGCGCCACTGACCGATTTAAACCCTGGCAACAGTCAACAGTCAGCCGTGCAATCATGACTGGATCACTGTGTGCACTGCGCACATTTTATTAGTTATATTTATTTTTTTTTTTTTCATTTTTTATTTATTTCTTTTGCTCATTCTTTCCTATTCACACTCTCAAATCCTACAGTTTTGGAAATAAAAAATGAAAAGAGAAAAGAACTGTGACTGAACATAAATGTATTGTATTTTACTTGTTTATTATTAAACTAAAATTTGCTTTAATATTTGTTAGAAGTCTAAATCAAAGCACTCGCAGTGTCTTGCACTGCCCGTCAATTATTCAAAACTTCAAAAAATGTGAAATACAGAGATCTATAAAGCTATAGGTTAGAGTTTGTTTCTTATCACCAGGGCACATTTAATTAAAAATGAAATATATTAATAAATATATTACATATATATAATACACATATAATACACAGGACATGCCCCTAATTAAAATTGTGTAAAGCACTTCTGACTGGTGTGCTATAGATCACTGAAATAGGGCTCTAAGAAAAACTGTAACATTCAGAAAATGTTATAATAAACAAAAATGGATAGCTGGGTTTAATCTCATTTATCAGTGTAGAGAGAGAGCGCAAGAGGCACAAAGAGAGAGTGAGAGAGAGAAAGATAGCATTAGAGGTAGAGAGCGAGAGAGTTTATGAGAGAGAGAGAGAGAGAGAGCGCAAGAGGCACAAAGAGAGAGTGAGAGAGAGAAAGATAGCATGAGAGGTAGAGAGCGAGAGAGTTTATAAGAGAGAGAGAGAGAGACTGCAAGAGAGAGTGAGAGAGAAAGACAGCATGACAAGTAGAGAGCGAGAGAGTTTATAAAAGAGAGAGAGAGAGAGAGAGAGACTGCAAGAGGCACAAAGAGAGAGTGAGAGAGAAAGACAGCATGACAAGTAGAGAGCGAGAGAGTTTATAAAAGAGAGAGAGAGATAGATAGATAGATAGATAGATAGATAGATAGATAGATAGATAGATAGATAGATAGATAGATAGATAGATAGTACCATTGAAACCATAAGTACATAGCCTCAGAAACAAAGATACATGCATAAAAAAACCCAACCCCACCAACCGATACCACCACTTTTATTTTGAAAGTGTGCAGAAATCTGCGCCCCCGCCATGAAAAGCACCCCCTCTCGGGAGTGCATTTCTAATTAAACTTAGCTTAAGCAATTACCTTCGGCATGCAGACTGCTTTAACAAACATTAGTGAAAGAATGGTGAAAGAATGTCCTTGGGAGCACAGTGAACTATTCCAGCGTGGTACCATGATAGGATGCAGCATCTGTGCAACAAGTCCAGTTGTGAAATTTGCTCACTACTAAATATTCCACAGTCAACTGTCAGTAATATTGACACTTGGCAGATATTGACAGGAGCATCAATAGTGCACAGAGGTCTCTAACGAGTGGTCTGTTCACAATCAAAAAATCACTTAAATAGAACCTGCTTGACAAAGCGAAGTAGACCAAAAGATACTCAAAAACTAGACATCATGCCAATTTCTGAAGAAATTCAGAAACGAATGAGAAAGAAAGTAATTGAGATCTATCCGTCTGGAAAAGGTTATAAAGCCATTTCTAAAATTCTAATTTCTAATTACACCAAGAGCACAGCAATGACTCATCTAAGAGGTCACAAAAGTCCCCACAACAACATCCAAAGAACTGCAAGCCTCACTTTCCTCAGTTACTGTCAGCAAAAAGAACATTAAGACTCGTCTCAATTTTGCAGGAAAACATCTTGACGATCCACAAGACTTTTGGGAAAATACTGTGCTCTGTGGACTGACGAGACAAAAGTTTTGTCCCATAATATCTCGCAAAACAACACCACATTTTGTGGTGCAGCTTCAGGACCTTCGGGATGACTTGATATGGAATCAGAAATTCCGCTTTTTACCAAAAAGTCCTGAAGGAGAATGCTTCACGAAAGCGATTTGCGACTTTTTCCTCTCACAGTTCGCAATTTCTACAAGAATCGGGTATCGAACAGCATTTGCGGAACTACAGAAAATCACAAAAAAATTAATAATTTTATAATAATAGTTAAATCCAAACAAAGGGGATTTTACAACCTGAACTTGTTACTCTACATTACATTTATTGTTGTTAGAAAAAAGTATGCATGCAATGTCTGAATTATGTACATATAAGACAAATACTAATCAGTTATCATCGAATATTTGAAAAATATAATAACAGATTTGGTTATTATTATTATTATTATTATTATTATTATTATTATTATTATTATTATTATTATTATTATTATTGGCATGCCAATTTACAATTTCTTCACCATTTTTAAAAAAGCTGAGTAGCCTTGGGTCCTGTATTATTTTTTTATACTGTAAGCACAGAAGTACAGGAAATATATAATAAAAAAAACATATAAATAAAATATATAATAAAATGTGTGTGAGTATAAAATATTACCTTAAAGATGGTATATATTGTCTATGATTTTCTTTTTTGTTTTGTTTTTTTGTTTGTTTGTTTGTTTGTTTGTTTGTTTGTTATGAGTTGTTTTGTGTCACTACATTTTGTAATGAACATATGTATATGTGTGTGTGTATATGTGTAAATATGTATGTATGTGTGTATGTAAATATGTATATTAGCTAGGTAAAAAAGGATAGGCAAAATAATCTAAAGCTTCAGCCTACACCTTTTCGTTTTTTATTGATTGTTTAAATGCAAGATACAGGATGTGATTTTTTTTTTCTCTTTTCTTTATTATCTGTTTTATATGTGTATATATATGTTTTGCTAAAAACGAAATAAACTAAACTAAACACTGTGATTTTAATCAGAACTAAATTTTGCTTTTTCCAACCAAATCATGTTTTGCATTTCGTTTGGTTGTACCCTTATTTCACAGAAATAATTCATAATTTATTCAAATCTGCACTGAAATCATATTATTAAACATATAATATAACTGCAGCGGGAATATATAAGTAGGAAAAAATACCAAGATCAAATGTATGTGACATTTAGTATACAATTGGCTTGTGCCGTGGCAAAGAATATTATACAAATTTTATTCTCTCTAGCATGTAGAGCATTGTAGTGACTTGATTGTTAAAAAGTAATTACAGCTCATATACATTAAATATACATTAAATGTATATGTGTGCTTGCGTTGTTAAATGATCGCAAAGGGGCTGATTGAATCGCATCTGGCAGATCTTGTCTGTGACCTAAAGCTAAAATGAACTTGTGTTTTGCAGCAGGACAATGACCCAAAACACACCAGAAAACCCACCTCTGACAAAGTGAGGACCTCTGACAAAGTGAGGACTTTGGAGTGGCCTAGTCAAAGTTCTGACCTGAATACTATTGAGATGCTATGGTATAATCCTTAAAAAGGAAGTTAATGCTGGAAAACCATCCATTTTTCTTCTTTTACAATAAAAAATAATTCATAAGATGCAATTTTTGTTTACTTGTGTTGTATATGATTACTATATTTGTTTGATTATCTTAAACATTTAAAAGTGACAAACATGCAAAAAATAAGACTTTATGAAGGGCTAAATGGGTATTGTCTGGCTTCACTCAGCAGTTCAGTTCAGAGTAAGATGCATGGATGGACATCAGATGCAAGTGCAACAGTGACCTCTGCTGGTGAGTATGCTGGTGAATATATTTTTTGTAAATTTTAACAGATCACAGCCCCCCTCTTTGTTGTAAACAAAAATATATAGAATAAGACTATAGTTGACTATGGTTTAATAGTGCAAATTAAAGAAATGCAACATATCTTACATTTACTTTCACTACTATTTGATTAAAGATGCTATAAACCCAATATATTTCATCTTATATCTGGTTAAATTAATTTGATTTAATATTAAACATCAATTTCTGCATTTTTAGGAAACATATAAGAAACAAATATTCAGAGCTACTAATAATGTAAGTGTACTTCCACTGACTGGCCACTTTATTGGAAATACCTATGTACTTATCCTGACTGGCCACTTTACTGGAAACACCTACTTAAATTTACTTTGTACTTCAACTCACTGGCCACTTTATTGGAAACACCTACCTACTTACCTTGTACGTTTACTCATTGGCCACGTTACTGGAAACACCACTCACTGGCCACTTTATTGGAAACACCTACCTTTTATCTTGTACTTCCACTCACTGGCCACTTTATTGGAAACATCTACCTACTTACCATGTACTTCAACTCACTGGCCACTTTATTGGAAACACCTACCTATTTATCTTGTACTTCAACTCACTGTCCACTTTATTGGAAACACCTACCTACTTACCTTGAACTTCCACTCACTGGCCACTTTATTGGAAACACCGACTTAAATTTACCTTGTACTTTCATTCACTGGCCACTTTATTGGAAACACCGACTTAAATTTACCTTGTACTTCCACTCACTGGCCACTTTATTGGAAACACCTACTTAAATTTACCTTGTACTTCCACTCACTGGCCACTTTATTGGAAACACCTACTTAAATTTACCTTGTACTTCTACCCATTGGCCACTTTATTGGAAACACCTACCTATTTACATTGTACTTCAACTCACTGTCCACTTTATTGGAAACACCTATCTATTTATCTTGTACTCGCTGGCCACTTTATTGGAAACACCTACCTACTTACCTTGAACTTCCACTCACTGGCCACTTTATTGGAAACACCGACTTAAATTTACCTTGTACTTTCATTCACTGGCCACTTTATTGGAAACACCTACTTAAATTTACCTTGTACTTTCATTCACTGGTCACTTTATTGGAAACACCTACCTATTTACCTTGTACTTCCACTCACTGGCCACTTTATTGGAAACACCTACTTAAATTTACCTTGTACTTCTACCCATTGGCCACTTTATTGGAAACACCTACCTATTTACATTGTACTTCCACTCACTGGCCACTTTATTGGAAACACCTACTTAAATTTACCTTGTACTTCCACTCACTGGCCACTTTATTGGAAACACCTACCTATTTACCTTGTACTTCCACCCACTGGCCACTTTACTGGAAACACCTTTGCATTTACATTGTACTTATCCTCACTGGCCACTTTATTAGAAACACCTATCTATTTATCTACCTTGTACTTCCACTTACTGGCCACTTTATTGGAAACACCTACCTATTTACCTTGTAATTCCACTCAATGGCCACTTTATTGGAAACACCTACCTCATCACTGGCCACTTTACTGGAAACACCTACCTATTTATCTTGTACTTCCACTCACTGGCCACTTTATTGGAAACCCCTACTTATTTAACTTGTACTTCCTTTTACCTACTTACTAACCTTATACTTCCACTCAGTGGCCACTTTATTGGAAACACCTACTTTAATTTACCTTGTACTTCCACTCACTGGCCACTTTATTGGAAACACCTACCTATTTCCTTTATACTTTCACCCACTGGCCACATTATTGGAAACACCTACTTGAATTTACCTTGTACTTCTACCCATTGGCCACTTTATTGGAAACACCTACCTATTTACATTGTACTTCCACTCACTGGCCACTTTATTGGAAGCACCTACTTAAATTTACCTTGTACTTCCACTCACTGGCCACTTTATTGGAAACACCTACCTATTTACCTTGTACTTTTACTCACTGGCCACTTTATTGGAAACACCTACCTCATCACTGGCCATTTTATTGGAAACACCTACCTATTTACCTTGTGCTTCCACTCACTGGCCACTTTATTGGAAACACCTACCTACCTATTTAGCTTGTGCTTCTACTCACTGGCCACTTTATTGGAAACACCTCCCTACCTACATACTTTGTATGTCCACTCACTGGCCACCTACATTTCTCAGTGTTTCCAGCAGGTGGGGTATAGTACCACTGATACCACCGGCTTTCTGTCCATCTGTTCCTTTGTTCTTATCTTCTGTCTTTCCTTTTTCTTCCTCTTTGTTCTGAACTCCTCCCTCCATCCATGTGGGCCGCAATTTACAGCTGTCAGTGAATAATTAAGTGATGAAGAGGAGGGCGGGGGAGGCACAGTGTCGTCTTACTTTAAATCGCTCGGCAAGAACACACACACACACACACACACACTAGTGTCTAGTATGACAGTAGACAACATTAGACCATTGGATCACCTGATACCTGACGGTCCTCAGGTGAATTCCATTCATCTACAGCCCCCCCTTCCACCACTGGCTGCCACCTGCAGAGCCACCAGCCCTGAACACGAGACTTCACTGACCTACAATTACCTGAAGCAATACCCCAGATACCCCCGAGCATGTGTTCCCTCACCCGAGTCCTCATAAAACCAACGTGTAGCCAACCTGTTTCCATTGACTTTCATTACCATATTTATTTCGCACTATTAGGCGCACCATATTAGACATCCCAAATTGCAAAAATATATTTCAGGAAGGTAACCCAGGATCTGGACTTGGACTATTACGAACTGTACAGCGGGCAAGACTTTTTTATTGCTTTTTTACTTTTACCAGACAGGGATATACTTTAGAGTCGTCTGAGCAGAAACGAGTTTTGTTGGGAGCCATGATGCTCCTTCTCTTACTATCTATGGCGTCACATCAACGTCAAAAGTCGGGGGCGCTGAAGAGAAAGAATATCGCTCTCATGCTTCATTTTTCTCTCTTTCTTGTATTTTTTTCCTCTCAAATTCACTGTGCTTCTCGCGCTTTATGTGAATTTCCTCAAGCGACTCTTTTTGCTTGAATAAGGATTTTGCGCTCGAGTGAAGAAAGGTGTGGTTTTTACAGTTTGGGGGCGAGGTCAGGTCACCTCCCTCAGCGAAGGCTATTGGCCGATATCTCCAGGGTTTGTGACTGACGGCTTACTGCCAACAGCCGGAGGAGGGCAAGAAAGAAGGACAGCAGGAAAGCTAGCCAGCTAGCTATGCTAAAATCCAAACAACCGCCGGAGAGCAGCTCGTTTCAGGTGCTAAAGTTTGGATTTTAGCGTAGCTAGCTAACTTTCCTGCTGTCCTTCTTTCTCCGACCTCCTCCAGCTGTTGGTAGTAGGCGGTCCATCACAAACCCTGGAGGTATTGGCCAATAGCATCCTCTGAGGGAGACGACCCTGACCCCGCCCCCAAACTGTCAAAAACACCCCTTTCAACACTATAGCACAAAAACCTCGAGCAAAAAGACATTGATGTGACGCCACAGAAATCACTTTGTAGCCTGTTTCAGCTTCATATAAATCAACCGTTTTTGGTTGTAGATCCTCTAAAAAAGATCTTGTTGGCTCACATATGCGTGTCCTTCATGTGTGGAGCAAATTCAGAAAGCTTTAGTGGTTTTATTCAGTGGTTTTATTAAGTTAGCTCTGGGCCACACCTCCAAACTAGCAAGACTCCAGCTCAAACTAGCTTTTTGAGGTCAATAACCTTAAAAAGGTTCACATACTTTTTCCTTCAGCACTACAATCTTTTTTTTATGGTTGTTATCAATGAAGACATTAACGATTCTAATCTCAGTCTCAATACTCTTGACTTGAATGAAGATCAGACCACATTTTTTGACATTTTATCTTGGAATTCTCCAATGGAGATCATTTTCACCCAGTCTCTTTCTTACTATTGAATCATTAACACTGATCTTAACTGAGGCGAGTGAGACCTGCAGTTCTTTAAATGTTGTTCTGGGTCTTTTGGGACCTCCTGGATGAGTTGTTCATGCCCTTTTGGAGTAATTTTGTTCGGTCGGCCGGTCACTCCTGGGAAGATTCACCAGTGTTTGATGTTTTCTTCATTAGTGAATAATAGTGAATCACTGTGGTCTGTTGGAGTCTCAAAGCTTTAGAAATGACTTTGTAACAATTAATTTCTTTTGCTTGTGGCATAATGTGTTGCCTTGTGCTTAATCACAGTTAATTAATGGAGGGGGGAAGGGGGGCCTCTGCTTTCATCATTATGTAAAGGAGAAACCAACACTGATTAGCTCTCCAGCTAGCATCTTTCCAACAGCCTCATAGCACTCGACACACCTGTTTTGAATGGAGCTTCATAACTGGGTTTTTCCTTCACACAATGGTAAGAGCAGATGTATGGACGCTTTTGATGTTTTGATGTTTTAAATTTAGTTATTTAAACCACAGACGCAGCTCTCCTGCTCTGGAAGGTTGTCGATATACAGTACGTTAGCTAGCTAGCTACCCATATGTTTTAAACAACGTTAAGACAGTTGAACTGTTGGGTTAGCGTAGCAGTAGCTGCTGTATTTTTCGCACTATAAGGAGCACCTAAAATATTTTAATATATGTATAATTATACCGGTCAGGTATTAAGGAGCAGTAAAGCCACTCAACTTAGGTCCTATAGTCTGCTGCTAACCCTGGCTAGCACTGCAGGAGCAGCATTAGCATTAGCTGCTAACCATGTTAGCCATTTGGCCTTTCAGAGGTAAGTATTATCGGCCTGTAGTCTGCTGCTAACCCTGGCTAGCACTGCTAGAGCAGCATTAGCATTAGCCACTAACCGTGCTAGCCATTTGGCCTTTCGGAGGTGAGTATTATTGGTCTGTATTCTGCTTCTAACCCTGGCTAGCACTGCTGGAGCAGCATTAGCATTAGCCGCTAACCATGCTAGCCATTTGGCCGTTCAGAGTTATGCATTATCGGCCTGTAGTCTGCTGCTAACTCTGGCTAGCACAGCTGGAGCAGCATTAGCATTACCTGCTAAGCGTGCTAGCCATTTGGCCATTCAGAGGTAAGCATTATCGGACTGTAGCCTGTGTATTTACTGTGTTAAAACAAGCAACGTGTGAAAAAACGCTAGCTAATATCGCCCTGGTTTACCAGAACACTCAGGGTTTCTCAGTGCAGCGCTGGCAGGTGGCAGTTAGGTGGCATTAGCAATTAGCTGCTAATGCTAATGCTCCAGCTTAATCTATGCATACTGTAAATAAAACAGAAGCACTTTACTCACCCAAATATCTGTGTATATTAACATCCAGTGCTCGTTTTAATTTGTCCGACTCGTCTGAAAATGTATTTTCAATATGCATGACACGCCCAACGTTTACGCTGAGCGTTTTCTACATGTTACTGTGAGCATGTGCTAAATGGCAAAACCTGAACAAGCTAGTTCATGCTTAACAGCGATAGCAGGTACAGATCCCTCCCTCAGAAGAAGTCTACTAGCTAACCCCGCTGTGTAACTCTTTCAACTTAACGTAACATTTATAGGGACAGTGCAGACCCAAGTGGAAATACAAAATTTGTATAATATGTCCCCAAAAATATATTGACCAGACACACACACACATCACGACACATATACACATATACACATATACACATCACGACAAAGCCCTCGTTAAGCAAACAAAATATTTAATGTTTATTTCCGCAATTAGTATGTGGTTTTACATACCGTATTTACAACATTAACACACGACAGACACCTTCAAATATTGAAATCATTACGAAATAAAAAAAAACGAAACGACAATAAAACGTATGTAAGCAGCCGTTAGCTAACTGGATGGAAGTACAGAGTGAGGATAAGGATGGAGGGAAGGGTGGAGGGATAAAAAGGAGGTTAAAATGAGGGTTTTTGCAACATTTTAAACATTTTTTCGGTGTGGAGACGGGGCTGGAAACCGTTCTTCTCGCATACACACACACACAAACGCACACACACAAACGTATACACACAAACGTATACACACACACTTCACATATGCTTGTGTTTTTACGTCAAGCAACCGCCGTTCTTTCTCCTGTTATTAACCATCTATTAATACTGTGATGATTAACAAAAAAATGTAGACGTCCAGAAAAAAAACGTATATATGTTAAATAAAGAGCGTAGAAGAGTGTAGCAGGTCCGGCCGTCTCTCCGGTCATAGCATCGGCTAACGCCGTTCCCGGCCAAAATTTGCAGCCATTTTTTTTTTACATGTGCAGTATTCAAGTATGGACAGAGACGTAGTCGTAGATAATGCTCGGCCGGGAAGCTCGCGGAAAACCCGGCACTGGAACCGGTACTCTGCTGCTGTGTGAGCACTTCTTGCGTTAACTGCAATATATATATCTATGTATATGTGGACTTTGGACCTGTTGGACGTGATTGTGAAGGTTTAGTCAGTGAAATCTTCATCCTCATCTTCATCTTCATCATCGTTTATGAGAGTATATAGTGCAAGTAACGAGTGCACGCTGGACGTAAGGCGCGCTCGATTTTTCCAAAAGCAGAAAAACAGAGGAAAAACATCGTAACTGGCAATGGATATTCCGATTTTTTGCTAAATTTTAACTTAAATTTTAAAAGGGTGGGAGACATAGCAAAATTGTATCCTTATCTTTATGTTAAAATTTTATTTTTACATTTTATTTTTCCTACAGTACAGTAAATAAAAAATACTGAAGTCATCCAGACTGTGCTGTTAATTGCTAACCTGGTTTCTGATTCTAGTAACTCTGACGAAGTTATCCTGTGCAACAGAGGGAACTCTTGGTCTTTCTTTTCCAGGGGAGGTGCTGATAAGAGCCAGTTTCATCGTTTTTTTAAATTGCTTTGAAATTGTTTTAATCGACTGACCTTTGTTTTCGTCTTAACCTCCTAGGACCTGGCGTCCGCATGTGTGGACATCGCATTTTGAGTGGTCTAGACCAGAACACTAAATTTTGCTCTACAAGGGCCTGGTGTCTTCTTATGAGGCCATTATGCCATTAAGAGTTTAACGTAGAGCTTACTACAGTATTCTGTGTTCTGTCGAAACATAATACTAACGTCCACATATGTGGACATCATTTTTATCTTAGAATCTACATCATGTAAAAAGATAATTCTTTGTTTTTACGCCAATCAGGTGCTAATTAGCCCAACAAATAGCGAAGAGAAAAAAAAAAAAAAAAAAAGCATGCCAAGCAAGAATTAGCGGAAGGAGTCTTAGGAGGTTAAAGTATTTTTTTTTCTTAGCAGAGTTGCTCTTTCCATAATATGAATTAGAACATTACTCAAATAGGACTAGTTTGGATGACTTTAGTATTCAACAACAATGCAGAACGTTTTTTAAAAAAATACCCATCATGGTATTACATTTTTTGCCTTATCCCCCATCCCTAGTGTTGTCCTGATTGGCCGGTTGCCATCCTGGCTTTAGCGAATAAGGAATTGCAGGAGATTTGAGATGCTTCCACAACTGTTTTTACAGTTTTAGCAGCACTTCAACCTCAGCAGCCTCAAAAATAGTAGTTCTTGCACAACGAAGTTTGCCTGCATAGCAAAAACCTGAACGACAAAACCAAGTACGGGTTTTGTCGCTATGGATACGTTCAAACGGCAGGTAATAGTGGCGAAAATCTAACATTTTTTCGAATCTAACTTTTATTTCAATGTGACCCATTATCTTAAATTCATATGACCAGTCTAGGCTGTGTAACTGCGCTTCACGTGAAGTTTCGGTTTCATCTTTGTCAGAATCTTAAGAGATCTGAGTTCTATTTCCTCATTATCCCATCAATCAAAACCTTGTTCACAACTGTCGTGCATTTTCCCGTCTCCTCGCAGCCTTTTTTCTTTCTCCATGACATAAAAAAAATATTGCATGATGTCCGATCTTTCCATCTGTGTCACATATGTGACGTAAAAAGATCGCATTTGGACGTAGCTCGACGTAGCTTGGTGTGTGTGGCTGTGAGGAAAGACAGGAAAATGGACAACAGCAGTGAGTGAGGGCTTCACGTCACTGAACGACAAGGTAACAGAGCTCTACAAGAAGAGATTCTAACAAGGATGAAACCGAAACTTCACGTGAAGCGACGCTGTTTCGTGCAGGTGGCCTTAGTTACACAGCAGTGCTAAGTGTTCAGACAAGTGTCAGATATACAGGGGTTGGACAATGAAACTGAAACATCTGTCATTTTAGTGTGGGAGGTTTCATGGCTAAATTGGAGCAGCCTGGTGGCCAATCTTCATTAATTGCACATTATTGCACCAGTAAGAGCAATAAGAGTGTGAAGGTTTAATTAGCAGGGTAAGAGCACAGTTTTACTGCTCAAAACATTGCAATGCACACAACATAACGTGTGACGTACCAGAGTACAAAAGAGGACAAATTGTTGGTGCACGTCTTGCTGGCGCACCTGTGACCAAGACAGCAAGTCTTTGTGATGTATCAAGAGCCACAGTATCCAGGGTAATGTCAGCATACCACCAAGATGGACGAACTACATCCAACAGGATTAACTGTGGATTCAAGAGGATGCTGTCTGAAAGGGATGTTGGGGTGCCAACCCGGATTGTATCCAAAAACCGTAAAACCACGGCTGATCAAATCCCAGCAGAATTCAATGTGCACCTCGACTCTCCTGTTTCCACCAGAACTGTCCGTCACCACAATAAATTATTATGGTCTAAAACAAGGTGTTTCAGTTTCATTGTCCAACCCCTGTAGATCACATTAAACAGATATATTGTATACTGCCTGAAAGAAAGAAAGAAATCTGGTTTGTTGAAAAAATCAGATTTGGGCCACTTTTTTTTTTACGTGCCCTAGCTACCGTTTTCGTCGTTGAGCATCAAATTGACGCATGCTGAGGCTAAATAACCTATTTTTATTTAATCACCTTTATTTTTGAGAGGAATTTAGAGGATCTGAAGTGTCCGGTTCAGAAAGACGAGCGGCGCCCCCTGTGGGGTTAAGCGTTAACTACAGTACTCAAATCCAGTGCCTTCAGGTTTACAGTATAAGGCCTCCTCATGCACAGAACCCACCGATCTGTGGGGAAAATTACACGAATATATATATGTATATATATATATATATATATATACATATATATATATATATATATATATCAGCACTTATTACCTGATTCATTCTACGCAACCGTTCATCACTCACTCAGGACATTTCTTACACATTTACACGATATGTTTTTTTGTTTATTTTGATATTTCGTTTTTTTTTTTTTTTTTTAGCAGATTTAATAATTATTATTATGCCTCGTCAGAACAGGGAGTGTGAGGTAAGGAACTTCCAAAAAATAAAAAAAATAAAAAGAAGCCTAAGCTTAAGATTACGATTAGAAAAGCCATGAATCTCTGTCTGTATCGTCAAAGCAGCATCTGTACAATAAAACATTGTTCAAATAAATTGTTAAATTATTAAAAAAAGGGGTTGTGGATTTTGTGGGGATGCACCGAAGCGAAAACCTTGCACAAAAAAAACTTGAAAACGTGCAGCCGTTTTTGTTCACGACCATTTTTTTTGTTCATTCCATTTATGCGTATTTAGATGACCTACTCGTTTTTTGTCGTCCTTTTCAAAAAAGGATCGATAATATAAATTTTCTATAAAGATTCTAAATAAATGAACGTCACGTCTATAAACACATTGTTAAAAAAAGACACATTGCAGCCATGTTTGCTATGCTTTATGATTTGTAACCATGATGCATTGTAAGAGGTCATTAAAACGTGAAAATGTATGTTTAGATTCAAATATTGGTAAAACTTTCCTATGAATCTTGTACAATTTCTGCAAAAAAATTATATCATCACCTAAAACATCATCAGATTTTCAGTCCAAAAAGTAGATAAAGAGAACCGAAATTAAACAAATAAGACAAAATACTATAATTGGTCATTTTTTTCTTATTCTATTCTTAGGAAACAGATCCAATATTACGTATTTTGGAGTGGAAAAATACGTGAAGCTTTAAAATTTTAGCATTTAGTTTGAAGGTAAAATCAGAGTCAGGTGTTTTTATTAATCAATGGGATGAGCTCAGGCGTGAGTAAGCACCTTGTTTGAGGTGGGTCATGCAGCAGGACAATGACCCTAAGCACACAAGTCGTTCTACTAAAGAGTGTTCTACCAAACGATTTTCCTCATTAAATAATTGACCAGCTCTTTTTTTTATTTTTTGTTTAACTGGGTTCTCTTTATCTACTTTTAGGTCATACAGCTCTGGAAAAAAAATAGAGAGCACTTAAAAATTTAAAACCTCTGGAATATAATCAAGAGGAAAATGGATGATCACAAGCTGATCATCAAACCAAACTGAACTGCTTAATTTTTTTTGCAGCAGGAGTATAAAGCATAAAGTTATCCAAAAGCAGTGTGTAAGACTGGTGGAGGAGAACATGATGCCAAGATGCACGGAAACTGTGATTAAAAACCAACCAGGGTTATTCCACCAAATATTGATTTCTGAACTCTGTAAATAAATGCTCTAAATGACTTAAATACTTTTATTTGGAATTTGGAAGAAATGTTGTCTGTAGTTTATAGAATAAAACAACAAAATGTTCATTTTACTCAAACATAAACCTATAAATAGCAAAATCAGAGAAACTGATTCAGAAACTGAGGTGGTCTCTTCATTTTTTTCTAGAGCTGTATTTATGCAGAAACTTTTAAGCACTTCTGACTTTTTAAAAATAATTTTCTCTCTAGTGGTTTATAATATCTGTTCATAAGAATATGGTACACACTAACTAAATTAAAATTAAAATGCATTTTTTAGCCTATCTTTATGAAGAAAATACTTTTATATTAAACTTTATATATTGTGAAGTATGTCACGATTAGTACTCGAGTAAGTATATGACAGTCATTATAAGGCATTATGTTTATATTTGCCAAATAGTGCATTATTAATACAGGATTCATAGGAAGTGTTACCAAAATATCATAGATTCATTATTAATAACAATTAATAAATTATAATACATTATAAATTACCATATATAATATTACCACTAATAATAATCCAGATACTGTAAGCATAATTCAAATAATTGAGTGTTTAAAGGTAATTATAGCATGAATATATTAATATGTGTCCAAAAAAAAAAGCCAAAACAGCAACTTTACAGTGGAGAGCTAAAACCTCCTTAACTTTCAATAGAAGTCAATGTAAAAATATTTAAATTTAGGCCATTTTGGAGAATTTCTATTGGTCCGTTCATAAGGAAATTTCGACACAGTGTAAGATACAGTTTGATTGTTCAAATTATGTAATAAACTAAAAATGGTCAAAATTAAGATACTTGTTTTTCATTGGACGGTAGCAATATTAATTGGCTACATTTTGACGTGTATAACACGTTATAAACCCTGCTTATGATGCATTAAGATTACTATACTACTATACAGTACTGCATACAAACATGGCTATAATGTGTGTGTTTTTTTAATATGCATTTTTATACATGTGTATAATTTGCATTATGAATGCATTATAATGTGTTATAAAGACGAAGGTGTTTATAGAGTCTTATAGACATGACATTCACAGACATAGAAATTGTTACTGAAAAAGTATGGAGCTTAAAAGCTGATATGAGTATTTGAATCTGCATTATGTTTATTTGAATTTGATTTACTTTCATATATAAATAAAACAAATAAAATGAAATGTTAAATGGTGTAATACATAAATTAATTACAAATTACAAATTACAAATTACGTGAAGCGATGCTGTTTTGCGCATGTGCTTCAGTATTAACGTTACACATAGCCAGGTCATTTCTTTCACTATAGCTACTGTATATCAGCAGCTACGATTAAACAATAACTGAAAAGGATGACACCGAAACTTCACTTGAAGCAATGCTGTTTTGCGTCTGTGCTTCAGTTACATAATTAAACATAGCCAGGCAGTTCTTTCAGTATAGCTACTGTATATCAGTAGCTACGATTAAACAATAACTGAAAAGTATGAAACCGAAACTTCACTTGAAGCGATGCTGTTTTGTGCCTGTGCTTTAATTACACAGTTAAAACATGGCCAGGCAGTTCTTTCAGTATAGCTACTGTATATCGGAAGCTACAATTAAGAAAACTAAACAAGGAATGAAACCGAAACTTCACGTGAAGCGATGCTGTTTTACGCCTGTGCTTCAGTTACACAGTTAAACATAGCCAGGTCGTTCTTTTTAGTATAGCTACTGTATATCAGTAGCTACGATTAAACAATAACTGAAAAGGATGAAACCGAAACTTCACGTGAAGCGATGCTGCTTTGGGCTTGTGCTTCCATTGCACAGTAAAACATGGCCAGGTCATTTCTTTCACTATAGCTTCTGCATATCAGTAGCTACGATTAAACAATAACTGAAAAGGATGAAACCGAAACTTCACGTGAAGCAATGCTGTTTTGCGCCTGTGCTTCAGTTACACAGTTAAACAGTAAAACATAGCCAGGCTGTTCTTTCATAATCACTACTGTATATCAGTAGCTACAATTTAAAAAATGGGCAAGAATGAAACCGAAACTTCACGTGAAGTGACGCTGTTTTGCGCATGTGCTTCAGTATTAACATTACACAGTTACACAGTAAAACATGGCCAGGCTGGCTAGCTTTTTTTTTTTATATCGCTACTGTATTTCCACAATTCCAAAAAACTAGTTTATCTAACAAGCTAAAAAAGAAAAAAATAAAACACTGGGCCAGGGTTAATAATGGGAATGTTTGGGAGGAAGGGGGGGGTGAAGGAAGATGTGGGGGGTGGGGTGAGCTCGAGATCACAATTATTGCATTAGTTTCAGTTATAAACGATAATAAATAGATTCAAACCAAAGATTCATTTGTTTTACTGTTTTTGTACAGACACCTGATGCTCAGCGGCATCGCAACAGCTTCCAGCTTTGAGAACGTTATTGTTATTATTTTTTTTTTATTATTATATGTTTAATCCAATTAAAGCTCCTTGAGAGGATGGAGGTGCGTCAACTCCCACAACTCCGTTCGTGATTGGTCGGAGAAAAGAGACAAAAACATCTTCGCTTTATCTCGAACGGATCCGATCCGAAACCTCTTCGCTATTTTTTTTTCTTTTTTTTTTTCTCCCGCCTGATTTTGGCTTTCAGCTTGCGTCTTCGTGTTGTTGGTTGGTTGGTTCGTTGGTTTGGTTGGTGTATCTGTCTGTCTGTCTGTCTGTCTGTCTGTCTGTCTGCCTGCTGACCTGTGTGTTTGTATTCCCTGTGTAGGCCCCGCTGTGCATGGCATGTAGTTAGTCTCCCCACTCTTTAGCGTAGCATTAGCATCGGCGGATCTCCCGGCTCTTATTTGAGCTTCTTCTCCGTACTCTTTACGTGGCCGTTCCGTTTGTGCTTGCCGTTGGGGATCCCGTTGTGACAGTGTCCGTTAGCCTTCTCCGCCGAGGCCCCGCCCCTCCCCACCCAGGCCCTGAGGAACCTGCCTATCCGGTACAGGACGTAGCCAACCAGCAGCAGGCCCACCGCCATCACAGCAGCCACGTCCAATAAGAAGTACTGGTAGGTGGGGACGCTGTAGACGGCCGAGCGCAGGTGCTCCGCCCCCTGGTGGCGCAGGATGTAGCTTATCCAGTAGACGGCGCGAGTGACGGGGTGCCCGGGCTGATCCTTGTGGATTTCCGACAGCTTCTGCGCTCTCTCTCGGTACCTGGGCGAGAGACAAGATAAAGATATCAAACATGAAACAATATTGAAAATGTGATATTTCATATAAAGAATAGCAATGCTGAGGTAAATGTATGATTAGAATTCCATTACTGAGGTAAATGTGTGATTAGAAAATCCCTCCTGAGGTAAATTTATGATTAGAACAGCACTACTAAGGTAAACTTGTGATTAGAACAGCACTGTTGAGGTAGATGTATGATTAGAAAAGTACCACTAGGGGAAATGTATGATTAGAACAGCAATGCTGAGGTAAATGTATGATTAGAAAACCACAGCTGAGGTAAATGTATGATTAGAAAAGCACTGCTGAAGTAAATGTGTGATTAGAACAGCACTGCTGAGGTAAATTTATGATTAGAACAGCACTTCTGAGGAAATTTATGAATAGAACAGCACTGCTGAGGTAAATGTGTATTTAAAATAACACTGCTAAGGTAAAAGTATAATTAGAACAGCACTGCTGAGGTAAATCCATGAGTAGAACAGCACTGGTGAGGTAAATGTATGACTGGAATAGCACCACTGGGGTAAATATGTTATTAATATTCCGTTACTGAGGTATATGTCTGATTAAAATTTCATTCCGGAGGTAAATGTATGATAAGAACAGCACTGCTGAAGTAAATGTGTGATTAGAATA
Source organism: Astyanax mexicanus (assembly GCF_023375975.1). NCBI lineage: Eukaryota > Metazoa > Chordata > Actinopteri > Characiformes > Acestrorhamphidae > Astyanax > Astyanax mexicanus. The sequence goes on along the minus strand of NC_064432.1, from coordinate 10,445,118 downwards.
GTACCGCTGAGGTAAATGTATGATTAGAACAGCACTCCTGAGGTCAGTGTATGATTGGAACAGCACCGTGAAGGTAAATATATGATTAGAACAGCACTTTTGAGGTAAATGTATGATTCGAATAGCACTGCTGAGTAAATATATGATTAGAACAGCACTGCTGAGGTAAATTCACGAAAAGAACAGCACTGCTGAAGTAAATGTGTGATTAGAATAGCACTGCTGAGGTAAATGTATGATTAGAACAGCACTCCTGGGGTAAATGTATGATTTGAACAGCACTGCTGAGGTAAATGTATGATTAGAACAGCACTCCTGGGGTAAATGTATGATTAGAACAGCACTGCTGAGGTAAATGTAAGCTACTTTCAGCTTCCGGCTTGAAGGTACTGTTCCAATTCTTAAAGGGAGGATTTCACCTCTTCCTCTTGTAGTGAACTCTGTTCTAAGGGGAAGATTTACACTCAAAAACAAGGGTTAGTGGTACAAAAGTGAAATGGGATTGGGCCCTATAGTGGGAGCCGTTTATCTGCAAGTGAACATTTCGACCACAAGGTGGGGACACCAAATCACAATCCCACATTTCTGAATGGTTCCAGCATGTATTTAAACCCAGTCTGGAATTCCATTCATATTAGTGTGGTTTATGTTGTGTAATCTGAACATGCACAACAGGTTTTGAATTGACTGAGATTTAACCCGATGCACATGGATAACAAAAAAAAGTGTTAAACAAACCAGAATATGTTTTATATTTTAGATTCTTCAATGTATGCACCTCTTGCCTAGATAGAGATAGCTAGCTTTGAACATCTTTAACAGCTTTACGAGGTAGAGCCACCTGGAATTTAGGCTTTCAGTTAACAGCTGTGCTATTTGAATAATGTTCTAATCCAGATTATGGCAAGAAACGCTCAACTAAGTAAAGAAACGAAATTACTATTTTGAGTTAAGTAAACATTTTTTGAGCACATATATACATTCAAACAGATATCTTTGAGTTGAATCAACTTATAATAACCGACTTTAGTTGGGCACCATTGGCAGCTTCTTTTCCATTGGCTTCTGGGACGATCCATTTGTGTCCAACAGTTTTTGACTAACACTCACCATCAGTGTTTAGTCACCCCCCCCCCCCCCCACAGGTCATGTCATGTATATATATATGCCAATTTTTCTTCGTCTACTTTATTAAAAATATTAAAATTATGCATTTCTTTGATTTTACCAAATTGAAAACCTCTGGAATATAATCAAGAGGAAGATGGATGATCACAAGCTGATCATCAAACCAAACTGAACTGCTTAAATTTTTGCACCAGGACTAAAGCAGCATAAAGTTATCCAAAAGCAGTGTGTAAGACTGGTGGAGGAGAACATGATGCCAAGATACATGAAAACTATGATTAAAAACCAGAGTTATTCCACCAAATATTGATTATTTCTGAACTATTAAAAACTTGAATATGAAGATGAACTTGCTTTATTTGCATTATTTGAGGTTTGAAAGCTCTGCATCTTTTTTTTTTTTGTTATTTCAGCCATTTCTCATTTTCTGTAAATAAATGCTCTAAAGGACTTAAATATTTTTATTTGGAATTTGGGAGAAATGTTGTCTGTAGTTTATAGAATAAAACAACAATGTTCATTTTACTCAAACATAAACCTATAAATAGCAAAATGAGAGAAACTGATTCAGAAACTGTAGTGGTCTGTATATGGCTGTATATTTCATATATTTTGTGTTCTGCTCAAGTTGGGCAGAAATAAATTAGTTATGTAATGCTTACTAAAACCAATTAAGTACTTGAGATAAATAATTTTGTAAATAAATATATAAGTTCTGGAAAACCTAAATTGTTTTATATTTATGTACATATATTTCTTGAATTCATTGTACTTAAAATTTCCATTACTTAATCTTAACATTTCTTAGGTAATCACTTGCAATGAAAGTTTTAAGTTTACTGAACTTTTAACAGTTTAACAGTCAAGAGCTTAAAGACTAAAAGAAAGTATCCTCAAGTGCAGAGGAAGTCGCAAAGACCATCGAAAAATGCTAGATGATTAAACTGGCATTCATCAGGACCGTCTCAGGAAAGGAAGACCGAGAGCCTCAGAAAGCGCTAAAAGTTAACAGCACCCCAGATAAGAACACCTAAATGCTTCTTCCTAGAGCTTAGATGGGGCCCAAAAAATCCAACCCACAAACTGTCATTATGAGCCCAAGCCCGACCCGACCCGTAAACTGTCTGTTTTAGGGCTGTTTGAATGAGCGAAATATGATCAGAATTATTATGGTAATTAACACTGTAACATAGAAGCATAGAACTATTATTTAATTTAAATTATTTTTAAGAACAGCTACACACAGTGCTGCAAGTCAAACGCGGACAAGCGGAGGAGTTCACGTGCGCCCAGAGCTACGTGATTATAACATTTTATTTTTAATTTTTCATTATAGTTTAATTTTATTTAGTTTTAATTTTTTCTCCTACAGTTCAGTTCAAGTTTTAATTGTTTTTTAATTGGAGTGGGCTTTCTGCAGTTTCTCAATGTTTTCTGTCGTATTTTGCGGCTAGCGCGAACGCTTTAAACGAGAACAAACGCCACGGACCACGAGGTGCCGCGCGCTGCCGCTGCTGTGCCGAAACTGAATCCCCGCTGAATCCGACTCCGCTTCGAGAACAGAATCGGCACAACACGGCCCGCTGTACAACTCTGCGAGTGAAAACATCGCTAATAAATAAATTTAACATGAAAATAAGGGGAATTCTATCAGTAATTTCAGTTCGTTTTAGTTCGTTTTATAAACACACAATACAGTTCCAGTTTTTCTTTTAATTATAGTTTTTATTAGATTCAGTTAACACAAATGTTTTTTCACTTTCAGTTTTCGTTATTTCGTTCGTTTTTGTAAACAATAATAATTGGTTACTTAGCAACATTGTGATTATCACACCAGAGCTTTAGTATAGTCAAGAACCACCCACTTCACTGCGCTGTCCGCCGTGGGTGGTAATACACGTTTCGGTGACAACCTAAACAGGTATGGGCACTCCCAAGCCATCCCCCCAGGGTATGACCAGTATACAGCATACTACTGTTCAATGACTTTTGGCACAAGAAATCCCATTTATATAACAGCTTTACTTTATTACTTTATGATTAAAATAGCAATACTGAGGTAAAAAAAATGATTAGAACAGCATTGATTGAGCATATGATTAGAATAGCACTGCTGAGGTAAATATAGGATTAGAATAGCACTGCTAAGGTACATTTATGATAGTATAGTATATTAATAAACTGACACACAGTACTTTTGAACTTTTCTATCAGTATCAGTATCAGTGCATTCTTGTGCAAATATTCCCTCAGTGACGACTTAACCTTCTCTTTAAACTTCGGTTACCTCAATTCCACAAATGTTAAAATGTAACCAGACGCCGTGTGTGTGTGTGTGTGTGTGTGTATTACCTGCTGTCAGTGATGACATTGACCATGGCAGTGTAAAGGTCCTCTTCGCTCATTCGTTTCCACTCCAGCATGATGCCCATGCCTTTGGCCTGGACGCGGGTCATGGTGTCGTAATGGTCCCCGAACAGGGGCACGCCCACCACCGGCACGCCGTGGTACATGGCTTCATAGATACTGTTCAGACCCCCGTGGCTCAGGAAGGCGCGTGTGTTTTTGTGTCCTGTGGCATATTAAAAAAAAAAAAAAAAAAAAAAAAAAAAAACAAGACAGAGGGAGATGTTTAGCTGAGTGGTCGCTCTACAGAGTTTATAAAAATAACGGCGTAATATTGGGTCCCATGACTTTTGGCATTGTCATATGTAAGGTATAAAAAAAGCTGCTTGTTTGCAGCCAGATGCCGCCGGTCACGATCACGACCCACCCACTTCACTGCACTGCACTGTCCACCGTGGGTAGTAATACACGTTTCTGTGACAACCTAAACAGGTATGGGCACTCCCAAACCTTCCCCCAGGGTAACACTTCATGACCAATATACAGTATACTACTGTTCCATGACTTTTGGCACAAGAAATCCCCTTTATATTACAGCTTTACTTTATTATTTTATGATTAAAATATCAATACTGAGGTAAAATAATGATTAGAACAGCACTGCTGAGGTAAATGTATGATTAAAATAGCATTGCTGAGGTAAATGTATGATTAAAATAGCATTGCTGAGGTAAATGTGAGATTAAAATAGCACTGCTAAGGTAAATATATGATTAGAATAGTAAGGTTGAGGTAAATGTATGATTAGAACAGCACTGCTGAGGTAAATGTGTGATTAGAATAGCACTGGTGAGGTGAATACATGTTTAGAATAGTACTGCTGAGGAAAATTTATGAGTAGAATAGTACTGCTGAGATTAATGTATGATTACAATAGCATTGCTGAGGTAAATATATGATTAAAATAGAAATGTTGAGGTAAATGTGTGATAAGAATAGCACTGCTGAGGTAAATGTATGATTAGAATAGCACTGCTAAGGTAAATATATGATTACAATAGCATTGGTGAGGTAAATGTATGATAAGAATAGTAATGTTGAGGTAAATGTGTGATTAGAATAGCACTGCTGAGGTAAATGTATGATTAGAACAGTACTGCTGAGATTAATGTATGATTACAATAGCATTGGTGAGGTAAATGGAAGATTAGAATATCACTGCTGAGGTAAATATATGATTAGAATAGTACTGCTGAGGTAAATATATGATTAGAATAGTATTGGTGAGGTAAATGTATGATTAGAATAGTAATGTTGAGGTAAATGTGTGATAAGAATAGCACTGCTGAGGTAAATATATGATTAGAATAGTACTGCTAAGGTAAATATATGATTACAATAGCATTGGTGAGGTAAATGTATGATTAGAATAGTAACGTTGAGGTAAATGTGTGATAAGAATAGCACTGCTGAGGTAAATGTATGATTAGAATAGCACTGCCATAGTAAATATATGATTAGAATAGTAAGGTTGAGGTAAATATATGATTAGAATAGTAATGTTGAGGTAAATATATGACTAGAATAGTATTGGTGAGTTAAATGTATGATTGGAATAGTAATGTTGAGGTAAATGTATGATTAGAACAGCACTGCTAAGGTAAATGTATGATTAGAATAGCACTGCTGGGGTAAATATATGATTAGAATAGTACTGCTGAGGTACATTTATGATTAGAATAGTACTGCAGAGGTAAATGCATGATTACAATAGCATTGGTGAGGTAAATGTATGATTGGAATAGTAATGTTGAGGTAAATGTATGATTAGAACAGCACTGCTAAGGTAAATGTATGATTAGAATAGCACTGCTGGGGTAAATATATGATTAGAATAGTACTGCTGAGGTACATTTATGATTAGAATAGTACTGCAGAGGTAAATGCATGATTACAATAGCATTGGTGAGGTAAATGTATGATTAGAATAGTAATGTTGAGGTAAATGTAAGATTAGAATAGCATTGCTGAGGTAAATGTGAGATTAAAATAGCACTGCTAAGGTACATTTATGATTAGAATAGCACTGCTAAGGTACATTTATGATTAGAATAGTAATGCTGAGGTAAATGTGTGATTAGAATAGCACTGCTAAGGTACATTTATGATTAGAATAGCAATGCTGAGGTAAATGTATGATTAGAATAGCACTGCTGAGGTAAATGCATCCCACTTGGGAGATGCAAAGTTTCAAGCCAACTGTGTACACAGCCTAAATACAGGTTTTCAGCAGGTACGGCTCAAAGACGGAGTGTAATCTGTGAAACTGGATTTGTTAGATGTTGTTTATTTGATCTTTTCTCAGCATTCGTTTGTCTTGTGTGGGAAAAACAGTCCTGGCCTGGTTCAATAACCTGTGAAAGCATCCTGTGAGGATACCTGGGTGTGTTTATTTGTTTTAGTTGATGATTAACCACTGAATAAAGTCGTGTGATGCAGTGGTGTCACCCTGAGTGCAGTCTGATATCTGCCATAGCTTTCTATTATACCCGTGTTTGAGTTCTCTGAGGTTTGCGACATGTCTCTCCTTTTGTAAGTAGTGGAAACGTGATGATTTCCAGATTTCTAACACATTTTATCTACATATTTCGCATAATTGATGATTACCTACTAGCTAGGTTTAGCCCTGTTACACAGTCCCACCAGCATTAGGAGGGTGAATGGTACTCTTCAGTCCTGAGTAGCATTGCAGAGGTAAATGTATGGTTAGAATAGCAATACTGAGGTAAATTTATGATTAGAATAGCCCTACTGAGGTAAATGTGTGATTAGAATAGAACTGCTGAGGTAAATGTATGATTAGAACAGCACGACTGAGGTAAATTTATGATTAGAAAAGCACCGCTGAGTTAAATGTGTGATTAGAATAGTACTGATAAGGTACATTCATGATAAGAATAGCATAACTGAGGTAAATGTACGATTAGGATAGCACTGCTGAGGTAAATTCATGATTCAAATAGCACTGATGAGGTAAATGTATGATTAGAACACCACTGCTAAGGTAAATGTATGATTAATATAGCACTGCTGAGCTAAAGGTATGATTATAATACCACTGCTGAGGTAGATTTGTGATTAGAATAGCACTACTGAGGTAAATGTAAGATTAGAATGGTATTGCTGAGGTAAATGTAAGATTAGAATAGCACTACTAAGGTATATTTATGGTTAGAAAAGCACTACTGAGGTAAATGTAGGATTAAAATAGCACTGCTGAGGTACATGTATGATTATAGTAGCACTGCTGAGGTACATTCTTGATTAGATTGCACTGCTAAGCTAAATTCATGATTAGAATAACACTTCGGCTTATTTTAAACTATGTTACACTAACGTGCCAGATGTCATGGGACAGCTCTGTGAGTGAGATTGAACACTGGCCAGCATGTTCATAACAAGGATATGGTCAGAGGGATTGCTGTGACAAACATTTAAACCAAACTAGCCACACGCTCTACAATAAAGAGTTACTATATTCACTGTACGGAACAGAAGCCTTATGTTCACCATGTCCAGGAGCTCCACCCACTTTTCTACTGGACTACTCTACTGGACCATCGCACAGTGGAAACACACAGTGTACTGTGGTCAGACCAATCAGTATTCCAGATCATTTTGGTCAGAAATGAACGCTGTGTGCTCCAGACAACAAACAAATAGGACTAAAAGGACCATCCAGACTGTTATCAGTTCAAAAGTGCAAAATTCCTGCTTCCACCTATTACAGCAAGTTGTCCAGACCCTGAAGCAGCAAAGCAGCCTCAGAACATCACACACACACTACCACCACCATGTTTTACTACGTTCAGTATGATGTTCTTTTTCTGAAATTATGTGCTAATAGTTTTACGCCAGATGTAACGGGACACACACCTTCCAAAAAAAAAAGTTCCACTTTTTGTCTCCAAAGTCCAAAAAATATTTACCCAAATTTCTGGAGATCATCAAGATGTTTGTTGGTAAATGTGAGACGGGTCGTTGTGTTTTTTTTTTTTTTTTGTTCAGCAGTGTTTTTATCTTGGAATTCTCCCATGGAGACCATTTTCACCCAGTCTCTTTATTCTTATTATTGAATCATTAACACTGATCTTAACTGAGGCTGTAAGTGAGACCTGCAGTCCTTTAAATGTCCTTCTTTTGTTTGGGACCTCCTGAATGAGTTGTTCATGCCCTTTTGGAGTCATTTTGTTCGGTCGGCCGGTCACTCCTGGGAAGGTTCACCAGTGTTCCATGTTTTTTTCTCCATTAGTGAATAATAGTGAATCACTGTGGTTCTCTGGATTCCCAAAGCTTTAGAAATGACTTTATAACCTTCTTTTCCCTTTTGCATGTCTTTCTGTTGGTTCTTACATTAGGCTAAAATGACCCTAAAGGTCTAACAATAAGATTGAATCTGCTACAGTGCTGGATGTCTAAGTGTGTGTGTGTGTGTGTGAGTGTGTATGGCCGCGAGGGACAGCGTAAAGTATGGTTCGTGTCATAGGTTTCCGCAGGCAGGATGTGACCCAGACTCTAATTAGCCATGAGCTAATTTGTCAGACTGTCCTATAGAACTGAACAATATATGGACTGTTCAGCGTTACTGCAATACTGGTCTTTGTAGTTCCGCCAACAATGTGTTTTACTGTGAGCACTACAATATAAAGTACCAGTCTAACGTTTGGACACACTTTCTCATTTAGTGTATTTCAATATTCCTTAATGCAATCGATTTTCTACGGTGCTGATTAACATTAAAAGACATGAAAACGATTAAGGTATATATATAGTAAGAAATCACGTTGTAAACGGTTAAAAAAAGTGCTCCATTGCATTTCATGCTTAGTGACCGCAACTCTAAAATGTTAGTAAATGCCCTGATTTTTTTTTATGTGTCGTTTGAACAAACTTCCAATTTAACTACTTAGAAACCTACAAAACAGTCAATCATCAGCAGTATAAAGAATAAAATAACATCGCTGTTTCTTAAATGAGCTGCTGGCGTACCTTCACTGCGTGAAAGTTTCGTTAGTATGGTTTAAATCGGATCTCCGGTTGATTTTGTGTTTTACCAAGACCTTAAATAAACACTAGGGAAGCACGGTTTGACAGGGTAGCACAACTGGACAGAACACTAGTCAAAGCGGGCGCCGTTCGCGTCAGATTTTATGATATAGAGCGGAATCTGGGGCTTCGATGTGGTGAATCTGCCCAAGAACCGAATCATCAAGTCTGACAGCAGGTAGGCGTTCTCTGCTGCAGTGCTGTTAGCCAATCAGAGGCGATATGTTTGCATGTACATGAATATTCATGAGCAAGAGTCGAAATCCTGTCTTTCTTCAGAGACCACTAATCCAGTGAACTAAAGCAGGGCTAAATAGAAACACCTGAGCACTTTTTTTTCCCACAAAAAACGTCCCACATGGTATTCATTTATACTAGAGACCACAACTAGACATTTTAAAATGAACAAAAAAAAAAACGATGGAATGAGACCTTTAAAAGTTTTCCATGATTGGTCTCCTTCTGTTGGACTTTAACTTCTTTTAAATGCTACTTTTAAAACATTTATTTAAAACATTTATTATTTATTTATACTTTTATAACATCTATTTGGGTTGGGAAAAGGCGCTATATTATAAGGCGCTATTTTAGCAGCCGTGTATCGTGCAGCTTGATTTAGGGTGTGTCAGAGTGTTTTTGCTGTCGTAACGACAGGAAAAGTATACCTCGTGCGTCTCAGAATACTCAAAAGGCATGTACTAATTCTCTTAATTAATCAGTTAATGAGTGAGTTTTGGGCGTAATCAGTGTGTCACTTGCCTCATATTACCTTTCTTTAAGAGCCAGGTGTGCTCTGACTTTGGCAGATTGCTATTTTAATGGCACAACGCTTCTGCGCTTCTCAGCAGAGGAAACTGACCTGCTCGGGTTTGTGCACTGCTGCTCTGTGTCGACAATTCACTGCCAAGATAGCCATGAACGTCTGACGGTTGACATTTGTCTAGGTTTTAGTAAGTCAGTGGCGCACCTGCATTTTCCTTTGCCAAGTTACACCAAGCGATACATCAGAAATTGACCTGAACACACCTCACTTCGAGACCACCACGCCCACTGGTGTAGATATATATTTAGAAGCACTGTTGCTATTTAAACAATGTGAAAATAGCTGTTTGCAGGTTGTAAGATAGCAATAAACATCGCACTCAAGGTCCAATCAGTGCATACCTGTAATCATTTACATATAGATATAGATGCATGCACAGTTTTGAGTTTTGCAGTTATCTGGGACCTACTTTCTAGTGGTCTCTCTCTCTCTCTCTCTCTCTTTCGCTCTCACACACACACACACACACTCAGCACATTGAGGGCACAGCTTTGTGTGTTGTAATACAACAGAGACATTGTCCAAAAAGAAAAAGAGGTGGAGACTAGAGAGGAAGTGTTGAGATTTGAGCACACACACAAACACACACACACACACACACACACACACACACACTAACACACACACACACACAAACACACACACACACACACACACAGCTGCTAAGTAAGCGATGACAAAGTCTATGTTCAGTAACAACGTCCAACCCTGTGTACAGTGAGAGAATACAGTGGAGGAGGGGACTCTGCCAACAGGGACAGAAGCCAGTGTGTGTGTGTGTGTGTGTGTGTGTGGTTTACCAGCTGCCTATTCCTGCCACTAAAAAAAAGTGATTACTTTCATTCTAAAAGTATTTTAAAATGAGATAATATCTCAAAATAGTGGGAAATCATCTCAAAATGATGCGACAGTTAAAAAAATAAAAATAATAATTTCAATTTTTTCCAGATATCTCGAAATGAAATCATATTTCAGAATACCAATAATGAGACAGTATCTCAATAAGATACAATTATGAGACAATGTCTCATAATAATCTTAGTATCTTAAAAGAATGAGATAAAATCTGAGACATAAAATGAGATAAAATAATGTCATAGTATCTGATGAAGCAACAACAAGCAATAGTGAGATAATGTCTCAAAATAAAGTTAGTATCTTAAAATAAATTAATGATATATTTAAAATAATGACACATTCTAAATTGAAGAGAAAATATCTCAAAATAAATAAAGATATTATCTTAAAATAGTGAGATAATGTCTCAAAATAAAGATAGTATCTTATAATAACGAGTTAATATCTCAAAATAAAGATGGTATCTTAAAATAATAGGATATCTTAAAATAACTTAGTGCCTAATATAATGTGATAATCTCTTACTTAGCACCTAAAATAATATCTTAAAATAATGAGATAATATCTCAAAATAATGACTTAGCACCTAAAATAATGAGATAATATTACAGAATAACCTCAAAATTACCTCAGAATAATGAGACAGTATCTCGAAATGATGAGACAACATGTCAAAATAATGATATTACCTTAAACTATTGAGATAATATCTCAAAATTACCTTAAATAATGCATTAATATCTCAGAATAATGACACAGCATCTCAAAAATTGGCTTGCACCACGGTGGTTGCTATGATGCTGCTAAGTGGTTGCTAGGTGTGGTTGTTAAGGTGTTGCTGTGGTACCTGTGGTGGATGCTATGCTGTTGCTAAGTGGTTGCTAAGGCGTTGCTATGATATCCAGGGTGGTCACTATGGTGTTGCTAAGCAGTTGCTAGGTGGTTGTTAGGGCATTGCTAAGGTATCCATGGTGGTTGCTATGGAGTTGCTAAGCAGTTGTTATGGTGTCTGTGGGGTTGCTAAGATGTCCAAAAGCAGTTGCTAGGAGGTTGCTAAGGTGTTGTTAGGTGGCTGCTGAGGTGTTGCTAAGTGTATAGATGTAAATAATGACTTAACACCTAAAATAATTGAGATAAAAATTCAGAATAATATTACTAAACATCTAAACATCTCAAAATAATGACTTATTATCTTATAATAATAAGATAGCACCACAATATAACGAGCAGGATTTTATATCAACTTTTGAAATATTGTCTCAAACTAATGACTTACCTAATAAGTCATTCTGGGGCATCCAGTCCACTAGTTTAGTGTTGTTTCCGAGGTTACGGGGTGGAACTCCGGAAAACCTGCAGGAAGAGAGACATAGTATTCAAAATCATGTGACCATAAATAAATAAGTATGGACTGATAACTATTAATCACACATATTTCTGTGATTAATCATGAATAATTACATTGCTCCTTCTTAACACAGAATCTTAAAAAGTAGATTTCAGTTCCTGCAGAAACAGCAAGTGTGATTGCAGTGTTGATTTGCAGCTGGTTGCTATGGTGTTGCTAAGCGGTTGCTAGGTGGTTGCTAAGGTGTTGCTAGTGCAGTCTCTGGATGTGCTGGGTGTCAAAATGTTTGACCAATAGCTGATTTATCCAATAGCTCCTCCGTACACTCGCAGTACTGGAGTCAATTTCTAGCCAAACCCAGGCCTGATTACTGCCACACCTGTTCTCAATCAAGAAATCATATAGACCAAATAATCCTTAAAAGCGAGACATTATGCCAAGATCCAACGAAATTCAGGAGAAATGAGAAAGAAAGTATTTGAGATCTTTCCGTCTGGAAAAGGTTATAAGCTTTGGGACTTCAGCGAACCACAGTTAGAGCTGTTATCAACAGATGGAAAAAACATGGAACAGTGGTGAACCTTCCCAGGAGTGACCGGCCGACCGGAATTACTCCAAAAGGGCATGAACAACTCATCCAGAAGGTCCTAAAAGAACCCCGGACAAGGCTTGACTTTCCTCAGTTAAGATCAGTGTTCATGACGCCACCATAAGAAAGAGACTGGGCAACAGTTACCTGCATGGCCAAGATAAAAACCACCTAATTTCAGAAAACGTTAACATCATACCGTCTTTAAAACATGGTGGTGGTAGTGTGTGATGCTCTGGAGCTGTTTTGCTGCTTCAGGACCTTCAGGAAGACTTGCTGTGATAAATAGAACCATGAATTCTGCAAAAGATCCTGAAGGAGAATATCCGACCATCTGTTCGTGACCTCAAGCTGAAATAAACTTGGGTTCTGCAGCAGGACAATGACCCAAAACACACCAGCAAAATCAAGTTCACCTCTGAATGGCTTTGTAGTGGCCTAGTCAAAGTAAAAACTGACCTGAATCCTGTTAAGATGCTGAGGCATGACCTTAAAAAGGCGGTTCATGCTGGAAAACCGTCCAGTGTGGTGGAATTACAATAATTCTGCAAAGAAGAGCGGAAAAAAATCCTTTACAGAGATGTGAAATACTTAATTACAGTTCAGGTTTAAGGAGCAAATACTTTTTTACACAGGGCTATGTAAGTTTGGATTTTTTTTTCTCCCTTAATAATAAAAACCTTGGTCCCACTTTACTATAAGTGTCCCTAAGTACTTTTTAGTGACATGGTAACAATCCATGTAACTACAATGTAACTACTGATGAAGTGTTCTTTGTTACAGATTACTTACAGAGGTACAGGTTATGTATTAAGGTTAATTTTTACTTGCATAAGTACATACGTGTACCAGGGTGTACTTACACATGTAATAGGGCAAGTGTACTTACTCACACGCAAGTACATTATGCAATAGTGTGTGTGATAAGTTGAGTATAAGTTGAGTTTTCCAACAGCTCTTGTCTGGTTTGTAATTAGGGCTGATTGGGGTTTTTTGAATATTAAAAATCATTACTCTGATGGGAATTCTCATGGGAAGACAGGCAAAATAATATGCTAGGTCCACATGAATTAAAAAAATGTATCTCTATATAAAAACACTTATAATGATAAACTATTAACTATTAAGAAGGAAGACAATCATCAGTTATCACACCTGATGAGGAACCCTCTTATTTTTATTACTTCAGCCCAAAAACCTACTAGTTCAGACCTAGCAGAATAGTTGTCTGTCTTTCCATGATAATATTAGATTTTTAGTACTGAAAACACTCAATTAGTTCAAAGAGCTGTTAAAGAAGTTTAGATTTAACTTATCACACACACTGTTACACATGTGTAAGTACACTCAACCTGTTACACATGTGTACTTACACAAGTACTTAGGGACACTTATTATAAAGTAGGGCCAAAACCTTTATTTAAAAATAAAGCGTACTTGTGTATTTTGAGTGTACTTGTGTCGTCTTTGATTAATATTTATCGTTAATATTTTATGTTAATATTTGTTTGACGATTTGAAACATTTAAGAGAGCAACAAACATGCAAAAAAAAAAAAGAAATCATCAAGAGGCAAACCCTTTTTCACACCACTGTACATATGTATGGAAAGACAACGAATCAGAGGGAGAGAGAGAGAGTGAGAGAGAGAGAGAGAGAAAGATTGTATAGTGTGGGCTATCGGTCAGCATGCATACATTTACAATCATATAAACAAAGCTTACATTCAGAGATGCTTCAGTCAAAAGGTTCAATTCAACAATTCAGACGAATGGAAAACCAGCGCTGACTGAAAACGGCGAGATCCTTTTAGTACAGCTGCTGCATGCGCACACACACACACACAGTTGTGTGTTGCTAAGTTGCTAAAATACGCTAAAATAATGTCATAACTTTTCATGATTAGAATAGCAATGCTGAGGTAAATTCATGATAAGAACAGCACTGTTAAGGAAAATGCATGATTATAACAACACTGCTGGGGTACATTTATGATTTAGAATAGCACTGCTTAGGTAAATTCATGATTATAAAAGCACTGCTGATGTAAATTTATGATTTAGAATAGCAAGTTGAGGTAAATGTATGATTTAGGATAGCACTGCTGAGGACAATTCATGATTAGAAAATAATTTCTGAGGTAAATTTATAATTAGAATAGCACTGCTGAGAATAATATTTGATTCAAATGACTAAAACAGCACTACTAAGTAAGTTAACTATTAGAATAGCATTTCTGAGGTAAATCTATGATATGAGTTGCACTACTGAGGTAAATCAATGATTAGAATAGCACTGCTAAGGTAAAATTATGATAAGAATAGCACTGCTGAGATAAATTCATGATTAGAATAGCACTTCTGAGGTAAAAATATGATTAGAATGGCACTAATGAGGTAAATTTATGAGTAGAACAGCATTTTTGAGGTAAATTCATTATTAAAATAGAACTGCTAAGGTAAATCCGTGATTAGGATAAAACTTTTGAGGTAAATTCATGATTAGAATAGCAAGTTGAGGTAAATTTATGATTTATGATTAGAATAGCGCTGCTAAGGAAAATCCATAATAAGAATAGCACTGCTGAGATAAAACCATGATTAGAATAGCACTGCTGAGATAAATCAATGATTAGAATAGCACTTCTAAGCAAAATACAAGATTAGAATAGCATTTCTGAGGTAAATATATGATTAGAATAGCACTGCTAAGGTAAATGCATGATTAGAACAGCACTGCCAAGGTAAATCCATGATTGGAATAGCACTACTGAGGTAAATTAATGATTAGAACAGCACTGCTGAGGTAAATTCATGAAAAGAATAGCACTTCTAAGCAAAATGCAAGATTAAAATAGCATTTCTGAGGTAAATATACGATTAGAATAACAATGCTGAGGTAAATCCATGATTCAACCAGCAATGTTAAGGTAAATTCATGATTAGAATAACAATGCTGAGCTAAATCCATGATTCAACCAGCAATGTTAAGGTAAATTCATGATTAGAATATAATTTCTGAGGTAAATTCATGATTAGAACAGCATTTTTGAGGTAAATTCATTATTAGAATAACAATGTTGAGGTAAACCCATGATGCAAACACCACTGCTGAGGTATGATTAGAATAGCACTGCTCAGGTTACATTTAGACTTGTCTAACCATGATGGTTCCTTACTTAGAACTAAGCTGTTTGTACACGGTTGTGTCTGTAAGTGTAAGAAATTGTGTGTTCCAGCATGAAACGTAGAACACACACAAGTGTGTGTGTGCACTCCGTGTGGCCGGAGCACAACTTAATGACGAACATTCTACAGTTACCAAGAGACCGGTCTTCAGTTACTGGGCGGAGGAGGGTGGGGGGTGGGGGGGAGGGGTGACAGGTAACACGGTCCTTTATATACATTATATTCTCATATTCTATTGATGTTGTCTTAATCTGACAAACATCTGTCAAAAGATCTGATGTTTTCTAAGCTGTGGGAACACTAAAGTCTGTTTAACTTCATAATTTTAAGATTTTCTATACTGTTCTGGAGGATGATTACAAGTCTCCCACACAAGTCCTCAATGTAGATAAAGAGACGCTGAAGCTCATCAGGCTGGAAAATGTTACAAAACCATCTCTTAGTTTACAAATGGAGTACAAATGGAGGAAGTTCTTTATTCTACTTACTGTAGGTAAATTAATTATTAGAATAGCACTGCTGAGGTAAATTCATGATTAAAATAACAATGCTGAGCTAAATCCATGATTCAAACAGCAATGTTGAGGTAAATTCAAGATTCAAACAGCAATGTTGAGGTAAATTCATGATTAGAATATCATTTCTGAGGTAAATTCATGATTAGAACAGCATTTCTGAGGTAAAGTCATTATTAGAATAACAATGTTGAGCTAAATCCATGATTCAAGCAGCAATGTTGAGGTAACATCATGATTAGAATATCATTTCTGAGGTAAATTCATGATAAGAATAGCACTGCTGAGAAAAAAAAATCATGATTAGAATAGCATTTCTTAGGTAAAAATATTATTAGGATAGCACTGCTGAGGTAAGTTCATGATTAGAATAGCAATGTTGAGGTAACTATATGATTAAAATAGGATTTCTGAGGTAAAATCATGATTAGCATAACAATGTTAAGGTAAATTTATGATTAGAACAGCACTGTTAAGGTAAATTCAAGATTAGAACAACACTGATGAGGTAAATTCCTAATTATAATAGAATTTCTGAGGAAAATTCATGATTAGAACAGCACTGCTTAGGTAAATTTATTATTAAAACAGCACTGCTGAGGTAAATCCATGATATGAATACCACTGGTGAGGTAAATTCATAATAAGTATAGCACTGCTAAGCAAATTTAAGATTAGAATAGCTTTTCTGAGGTAAATATATGATTAGAATGGCACTATTGAGGTAAATTCATTATTAGAATAGCATTTCTGAGGTAAATTCATGATTAGAATAACAATGCTGAGCTAAATCCATTATTCAAACAGCAATGTTGAGGTAAATTCATGATTAGAATAGCACTGCTGAGGTAAATTCATGATTAGAACAGCAGTTCCGAGGTAAAGTCATTATAAGAGTAACAATGTTGAGGTAAATCCATGATTCAAACGCCACTGCTGAGGTAAATCAATGATTAGAACAGCACTGCTGAGGTAAATGTATAATTAGAATAGCACTGCTGAGGTTACATTTAGACTTGTCTAACCATGATGGTTCCTTACTTAGAACTAAACTGTTTGTACATCGTTGTGTCTGTAAGTGTCAGAAATTCTGAGAAGTGTGTTCCAGAACACACACATAGAAGAAGTTGAGTTCTTGAAGCTCATCAGGCTGGAAAAGGTTACAAAACCATTTCTTAAGAGTTTGGACTCTTAGGTTGCAGAGTACAAATGGAGGAAATTCTTTATTCTACTTAGGTCAATTAATTATTAGAATAGCACTGCTGAGGTAAATTCATGATTAGAATAACAATGCTCAACTAAATCCATGATTCAAAACAGCAATGTTGAGGTAAATTCATGATTAGAATATCATTTCTGAGGTAAATTTATGATTAGTACAGCATTTCTGAGGTAAAGTCATTATCAGAGTAACAATGTTGAGGTAAATCCATGATTCAAACGCCACTGCTGAGGTAAATCAATGATTAGAACAGCACTTTTGAAAGTGTTGACAGAGAAACAACGTTTTTGACAGAGAAAAAGTTGAGTTGTTGAAGCTCATCAGGCTGGAAAAGGTTGCAAAACCATCTCTTAAGAATTTGGAATCTTAGTTTACAGAGTACAAATGAATTTAAAATGTATTTATTTCCTGATTTTACTTTTTTTTTTCAGTTTTGTACTATTGCTTTTAAACTTATTTTGATTTTATTATTATTACTATTATTATTTTTTATTATTGTTATTTTTTTGTTTCGTTTTTTTTTGTTTGTTTATTTATTTTATTTATTTTTTAACGCTATTATATAAAAGTTTTTTAAAGTATATTTTAACTTTTTTTGTTTTTTGTATTGATCTTATTGTCTTTTGATCTTAATTTCTTAACGATCAATTAAACCAAGATTTATCATATTTTTTCTATTTGTATATCTTTTATTTACTGTTATTTTTATAGTTATTATTTTCTATGTCATGTCAATCCCTATGTCATGTTTTTGTTAAGGCTCGACTACACTGAAAATGAGGGTTGTTGCCCTTTAAATGTACTTCCGAGTCAAAATAAAGGTTTAAAGTTGGAAGAAAGAAAAATAAAAAACACTTAATTCCAGCATAAGAACATAAGATCCCATCTGTGAAACATGGTGGTGGAAGTATCATGGTTTGGGCCTGTTTTGCTGATGGCACAGTAAATAAAGAAGAATAAGGTAAGAATGATTGAAGATACTGTATACGTGTTGTGATCTATCTCTCCCAGTCCTTTATAAGCTTTTATGAGTGTTAATAATGGGTTATAGCTGTGTGCACGTTGTAAATGTCAATGCGGTTATTCTGAAAGGAACACTGGGGACCGATGCATGTGATGCCACGTCCCCGAGGGCCACCTAACCACAGTGCCCTCATTAGAAAAGACACGGCAATTCTGCACAAACAACAACAACGACTCCTCCTCTGCATTCAGGCCACCTGACGGCTCCAGCCATCATCATCATCATCATCATCATCATCGCTAAGGTCCTTCACCAGGAGAAAAGGAAGAGAGGGACAGCAGGGACCCCCTAACGCCCCTACGCCCCGTCGCCCGGGCAACACCGCAACCAGACGGGAATCGAATCGGCTCCTGGCGGAGCGGAGTGGAGGTTTACGCCCTAGTCGATTGGCTACTCGTATGAAAGCATGAGACATCTGAGCAGGTCTGGTGACGAGGGAGAGGCCCGGTGCTCTGGGAATTGGTTAGAAGGAGCTTCGGAAGACAATGGAGAAAAATGAAAAGAAAAATACGCACAGGTGTTCTTTTAAAGCAGATACACTTTACTCCTTTTTCCCAGGAATCATTGAAGCTCACCATCAGAAAACCTGTAATTGTTTTACATTAGTTTTTTTTTTATTAGTTCTTTTTATTATTTTAATTTTTAATTTACTTTTATTTTTTTATTCAAAATTTTTTTTTAAGAATTATTTTATTTTATTCTCGTTCTTAGTTCTGTTATTCATTTTATCCTTTCCTATCATTCCTCACATTTTGCTTTATTTTTACTATTATTTTTTTTTACTTATTTTTTATTTATTTTATCATTTATTTGTTTACTTTTTACGTGTCAATTTGTTTTTTATAGTATTTTAGAATTTACTGTTTTACATAGGGGTGTTACGAGACACTAATATCACGAGAACGAGACGAGACAAGACGAGATTTAAAAATAAAATTTTAAAGAAAATGTGTACAGTTCTGATTTTTATTTTATTTAATTTATTTATCTCTTAGCTTCTATTGCTCTTCAGTGCTCTCTTGTTTCCTTTAGAACTTTTAACTATATATTTATTCCATTAATTGTTATTATGTACTTCTTTCGTAGAGTAATGTTTGCCAATAGTCTGTGTAACTGTTACACATCATACGTGTGTTGCTCTCACCAAGCCAAATTCCTTGTATGTGTAACATACTTGGCAAAATAAAGTGACTCTGATTCACTGCTGAGGTAAATATATGATTAGAGTGATTCGAACAGCACTACCTAGGTATATTAATCATTAGAATAGCAATGTTGAGGTAAATATATGTTTAGAATAGCACTGCTAAGGCAAATCCATGATTAGAATAGCAATGCTGAGGTGAATCCATGATTCAAGCACCACTGCTGAAGTTAATTGGTGATTAAAATAGCAATGCTGAGGTAAATTCATAATTAGAACAGCACTGCTGAGGTAAACCCAAGATTAGAACAGCACAGCTGAGGAAAATTCACGATTGGAATAGAATTACTGTTTTTTTAAGAATTACTATGATAAGACCCAGATAGCAAAAAGGATCTGGCCCGGATCTGGCACAATTCAAAACGGATCTGGCCCAGTGTCCTTTTGCACAGTGGGGAAGAGCACTGCTGAGGTAAATCCATTATTAGAACAGCACAAGGTAAATTCATGATTAGAATAGCAATGCTGAGGTAAATTAATGATAAGAATAGCACTGGTAAGGAAAATTCATGATTAGAATAGCATTTCTGAGGTAAACATATGATTAGAATAGCACTACTGAGCTACATTTAGACCTATAAATTATGTTTGAGGGCCGGCAGCTTCTAAGCTGTTTCTCTGCACACTACTGGGTTTATTTAAATGTTATTTGATTCCATACCTCATATGAATATTTTAGAAGCAAATTATTGACAAGAATAGCACTGCCAAGGAAAATGTATAATTAATAAAGCACTGCTGAGGTAAATTAATGATAAGAATAGCACTGCTAAGGAAAACGCATGATAAGAATAGCAATGCTCAGGTAAATTAATGATAAGAATAGCACTGCTAAAGAAAATTCACAATTAGAATAGCAATGCTGAGGTAAATTAATGATAAGAATAGCACTGCTAAGGAAAATTCATGATTAGAATAGCATTTAATCATGAGGTAAACTGTGTTTAATGAAATGTTATTTGATTTTATACCTCATATAAATATTGTAGAAGCACTAGAAGTAAATATTATTGGCTAAAAAAAAAGTTTCTTTAGCGTTTTCTATTTTTTATTTTTATTTTTTTGACAAATCAGCGCCAGTAATGATGACAAGAGACTTACCGCAGCCTGCAGAGTGAAAGTAAACTAGTGGATTATGTTTTTTTTTTAGACAAAAAAAGCAGGAAATATAAAGGTAAGCCTATACATTAGATGCAATTCACAGCAGTGCTATTCTTATCATTAATTTACCTCAGCATTGCAATTTGCGCCAATCAATGGTGTTCTAAGGTTTAATGTGTTTGAGAGCGTCAGTGGTAAAGTTGTGAAGAGGTACAGTTGTTATACAGTGAACAGCCCATAATATTTGAGTAATGTTCTAATCCATGTTATGTCAAGAACTACTTTAAGAGATGAAGTCAGTCAATCTAAAACATTTCAAGAACTTTGAAAGTATCTTCAAGTGCAATTGCAAAAACCATCGGAAAAGATATGATTGGTGAAACTGGCACTCATCAGGATGGCCCCAGAAAAGGAACAGCAAGAGTTCACTCTGTTGCACAGGACAAGTTTATCAGAGTTACCAGCTAAAATTTAACAGCACCCCCCATTAAAAGACACCTAAATGCTTCTTCACTGAGTTTTTTAGTTTGTTTAACACACACCCATAACCTTTAAAAGAAGAGTCCAAACAAACTGTGTCAAAATAAAAGTCACTATAGCAAAGAACAACAAGACCGTGTCAAAATAAAAGTCACAAACCAAACAGGCCATGTCAAAATAAAGCACAAAACATGCCAATATAAGAGTCATTCAACCCAACGAACAAACAGACCGTGTCAAAATAAAAGTGAGTCAGCCAAACCAACACCCCAGCAAATGTCAAAAGTATACAAAGTATTACATACTTTTCAAAGTCTCACAATTGACTCCTTTCTTTCACAGGTTGTTGATTCAGAAAAGTATCAAAAATGGATTAAAGCCTTAAAGAAACACTGATTTAGTTTTGTTCTATTTTAATCCTGCTATTTTGCACATCACTGTTTTTAAATCTGGACAGAACTAAGATACTAGAGTGTTATTTATCTTTTATATTAGCAGAAAGGTTTATTAAAACTAGGGGTGGGCGATATGGCCCTAAAATAATATCACAATATTTCATGGTATTTCATGGTAGCGATACTCTTGGCGATATCACAAAACACTGATTTAAAAAAACAATATTTCAAAAATTCACTACTGCAACAAAATGAAAATTCAATGTTATTAATGCATACGATATGATATGGCACACCCCTAATAACTGAGATAAAAAAAAATACAAGAATACTAATAATGTACTCAAAATATATCCAGGATTAAAGTAAGATAAATGATACTGGACAGATATAATCTGTCTCTAGTAGATATATAGTTGGAAATGTAAACAGTGTTATTTTTTTTTTGTGCAACAAAACACTAAAAAGTAGCTGATGTGATAATTAGGGGGTGGGTGCACTATATTTTAGGGTGTAATATTAAAAAATGTTGCCGATATCATTGCGTATGATACGATATGGCACACCCCTAATTAAAACAGTTTTTTTTATGTCTAGTGGAATAACCTGGAATGGAACAGAATCCAGTTAAGTTAAAGAAGAAATCTGGTGTGAAATGGACTTGGGACGCATACATTCTACCAGTGAAGTGTGAAGCTACTTTGAGCTTGTTAATGGTGTAAAAATAGTGATTTTTCACATGGACAACTCTATGCCCCTATCGCTAGCATTGTAAGCCTGTTGGGAGCATCGGTTAAAGTGCTGTATTTGGAAAATTATGGGGAGAACGAAGGTGGACTATTCTAGAAAAGTTTGTTCTCGTCATCATGTTTCATTATAGCTCAAGTCCATTTCACACCGGACTTCTCCTTTAAGTGCTATAAAATCCCCTTTTGGCGCACTCTGTAGCATGTGCCCTTCCGGAGAACCAATGATACACCGCCATTCTTTCCACCTACACCTTTCTTTACTCATCTTTACTCATCTTTACTCATCGTATTGTCTTGTGAACGTTTTAATACATCTGTAAAGCAGCTAAGCAGCATCGTAAACTGCTTATAAAGGTTTGTGTACCGGTACAAAGTTCACCACTTGAACCACTATAGCATGCATACCGGAATACAATATTAAATATTATATTTACTACGGCTTACACCTGCATTCACTAGGCAAATGGAGGTTGAATATATTTAGGGCCCTATCATACATCCTGTGCATGGCTTGTTAAGATGCTCATTGCTATCTTACACCCTGCTAACAGTCTATTTTCATGCCTTGCGTCATTTAAATAGCAACGGCGCATGCGAATATATCTATTGCTTGGCAATGGAAAACACAGGTGCGCCACTGATTAAACACAACCCAGACAAACACCAACAGTCCGACGTTCATTGCTATCTTGGCAGTGAATTGTCAACAAAGGCACATCCCCAATGTGCGAACCCTCTTGCTTGTTATACGCTCATGGACACGCAGCAGTGCACAAACCCATAGCGAGTGCCTGTTGGCAGCTTTGCAAACTTTTACATCAACAGTAAACAGATCTGCCAAACAATCTGCCAAAGTCAGAGTGCATCTGGCTCTTAAAGGGAATGTGAGAATTAAAAGGAAGTGACACGTTGATTGGTTTATTTTACATTACGGTGCGCGACAGTGGACAAATAGCTATTTTATTAAACGAGAGGTGACAAAACTCAGAGATGTGGATCCGGACGGGAATAAAATTACAGCAGGACCACTGAGTTCAGTGAAAAAGAGTAGATTATTCAGCCTGTAATTTTCTCAGGGGAAATCTGAGAAAAACATCTACATGGTGGTTCCGGACGGGAGTAAAATCACAAAGGACCCCCATAAAAGAGAAAATTACCCCAGGAACCCCTGAAAAAGTAATCCCATCCCATTTAATTAATGTTAAAATTAGAAACACCATCACTAAAGTTGGGTAGACACTGTATGACAAGTTTTGAAACCCTTCTTTAATTTTGACCGTGTAAAAAGCAGAAAAATGATTGGAAAATCAGGTGATTCTGATTTGGTAGGTAAAGTCCTACCAAAAAAAATTCCTGGAACATGTGAGCACCTAATTTAAACACACAAACACACAAACACCAACATCAGGTAAAAATTACACCCATAAAATATCTTACTCTCCGTCACTAACGTCGGATAAAAAAAAATCCCCGAACGCTTGACATAGATGGGAGGAGGAATCAACCATAACATTAATGACATCAATGAGCGCCATGAAGCTCCCCAAACTATGAAGTTCGAGCCACACATGGCATACTTTTCCCGTCGTTACGACAGCAAAGAGCTGGGTCGACCAAAATCCGTGGACAGTCTGGATCTACTGAACCACGGCCAGGTTCGTCTGCATTGTGAAAGCACTGTTATAGATGGTTCAGAATTTCAGACCAATTACAGGAAGTTGAGACAAAGTTGAGTCTCTAGACAAACCAGAGGACAAAAGCGAGCTGGTGTTGCGCTGAAATCCGACTCCCCTTGACGATGTATAGGCACGTCACGCGGTAGCGGCCACAAATGGACACAAATGCAGAGACTGGTGACTCCTACTGTATCTACTGTAACTGTAGATTAACCCTTATTTATAAACTGAAATAAAAGGAATCTGCGAAGAATCTTTTACACCAGAGACCAGAGATTGTAAAGACCAGAGGAGGGAGAAAGACTGTGGAGAGACAGCCTACTCATTTGAATAACCCCGCCCCTGAGGGCTGCCTCCACAGAGCTCACACAGTAGCTCACAGGCTGGTCCCACCCATATAGGTGTAACCCAGCCCTTTTACAATAACCACACCCTTTTTAAATAGAGTTGAATAACGTTTTTAAAAACAAATTCTGTGGGGATATAAAAATTTGACAATATAGGCAGAGGTTACACTAGCTGTTGCATTTAAATAAAGGAGGTAGAATTACAGTATATTAGAAAAAAAAACGTGATTGAAAGTTGTCTGTTTTGATATTGAAACCTATGGGGATGGGTGGGGTTACACAGCTTTCTGCAACCGAACAGCAGGGGGCGCCCGACCTGTGGTGGCTTCACTTTTAAGAGACGATGCTCTGTCCAGCTATACACAGTCTATGATTTACGCTCATAAAAAAGGGGAGTCGGATTCTGACTGAGAGGTAGAATTCAGCACAACACCTGGCAGAAAGGCAGCTTGCCGAACTGTAGAGAGAGACTGTGTAGAGAGACTCTGCCCACACAGCTGATGATGACGACAGGATGTAGTAGTTCTTTAAATTCTTTAGTCCGCTCACTAAACTCCAGTGTGAAACCGAAACTACCCAGAACAAATGTACAGAATACACTGTAACAAAGACATGAACCTTGTTTCAAACCTTGGACCTTGGAACCCAAAACTCAGTCTGGGTTCTTCTTGGACACTTTCAATGGACTGACCGCCCTGTCAGTTGTCCTCATCAGACTATGAGGAAGATCATGACGAATGCATCAATAAACGAATGAATAAATGAGCAGCACAAGGCCGGCCTCCTACCTCCAGATGACTCTCTGAGGTAGACGACTGAGGGCTCCTGCCAGCTTGTGGGCGATGTCATCCGAGAGGTACTTCACTCCAGCGCCGAACGAAACCACCACAAACCCATGCTCGTCCGTGTCCTTCACCCAGGCCTCAAAATCCTAAACGCAAAACATCACAATTCAGATTATGACAATTTATGACATAAAAATGAGGAAACCAAGTGATGAAGTGTTTTAGGTGTTATTTAGTCCCGGTCTTCCTGCAAACACCACCTAAAATGAGGTAATACCAGTATGAGGATATTGTTAAACAGTCAGTCCAATGGTCTAAAGTGCTGATACTATGATCGTGAAATCGCTAGTTCCAATCCCGGTCATGCAGCTTTCCGTCCATCAGCTGATGAACTTCAAACAGAGAATTAATCTTAACCAGAAATCACCTTGAACCCTTTTCTTTGTAACAAACACTCAGGGTTCCTCAAGTGTAGCTGCTAATGCTAACGCTCCAGCCTTAGTGGAAATCTGTAAATCTAAGCTTACTGTAAATAAACAGAAATCTGTGTAGATTAACATCCAGCGCTCGTCTGAATCGTTCGAATCGTCTAAAATATATATATATATATATATTTTTTTTTTTCACTAGAACCGTCACGCTGCCGCTGTTCCTTTGTTCTATGGGTGTTGCATCTCATAGTGCTGGTAAAGCTTTATATTCTGTCTTTAAGCTACTGCTTTGAGTGTTCACTATTTCGTTTTGATCTTTTATAATTCGTTAGATTATATTTCTTTTAGCATTTTGAGCTTAGTTTAGTTAGTTATTTTCCTATTTTATATCTATTTTTATTAAATGTTGTTATTAGCTTATTAGCTTCTAGCTTGTTGCTGCCTTCTTTGTTATTTAGCGTACAGAACTTCTCACTGGTCTTTTCATTGAATGTTGATTTATTAATTTAACAGCTGTATCTAACTATTTTAAGCCAGACAGACACTCTGTGATTTTTATTTATTTTTTAATCGGGTGCAGAGAGCTCATCCGCATGTTTGAATGGTTTGTCCTGTAGGAAAACGCATGTGATTTATATGCTGACACTGTTGTCCGACTGGCAGGCTGAGAGACTGCACGTCATGCAGCCCGTCAGCAGTAAAAGAAGTGCCAAATCCCTGCGAGCCGCGCACCTATTAATCCACCTGCGGAGCTTTAAACGCGCGGATGAGCTCGCGTCACCTTTCTCAGGCCGGGTCGGGCTCCAGAAAATAGTCTGTGATGTAGTCATCTGTTTTTTAATACTGTTTTTATTTTATATAAAGCTATGGTATGATAATCACCATATAGCTAATTAACCAAGTATTATTGTTAACGAAAAGGAAGGAAATAACGAAAACTGAAAGTGAAAGTTCTCTTTGACTGAAACTAATAAAAACGATAATTAAAATAAAAAAATAAAACTAGAACTGAAATTAAAGATTGAATACCCTCATTTTCTTTTTTTATACATGTGAAGCCAGCCACCGCTTCTTTTCGAGCTACTGCTGATGCAGCATTACCGAGCAGCATCACAGCACGCTCTGAGGAAACCACAGCAGCTCGGCTCCGGTACATCAGCTCACAGATGCCCTGTGCTGCAGACATCACCCTAGGCCGCTGGACCACTCGGCGCCCAGAATACCCTCATTTTCGTGTTTGTTAATTTATTTATAATTTATTTATATAAATGTGGTATATCATGATATATATATCGTGATATATGATTTTTACCATATCGCCCAGCACTACTAGTACCGCTTAAAATGCGCCTTTTAATCCAGTGCGCCTTATGTATAAAAATAGACCAGAAAATAGACGTTTATTGAAAATGCGCCTCATAGTGCGAAAAATACTGTATGAAAAGTTCTGTACTGTATACACAGCTCTCTCTCTCTCTCTCTCTCTCTCTTTCTTCGTGGCCCTGTTTCCACCTCAGCTGGTGACCTCTCTCCTCTCTCCCCGCTCTGACGACCTCGTTTACCCTCGAATGTCATGCCAGCAATTGAGCTCCTCCTCACGTCCCACACGAAGACAAAGGAACAATGGAGAGTGGAACTGGCCTTTTGATCCAGGATGGTTAACAACGTCCTCAAGAGCTGCCAGGGTCACTGTCAACTGTCTAAACTGCAGCGCCGCACAACGGCTTCCCCTTCGCTCTGATGAAAGAAACTCAACTCTTCACTCAAACACCGACAACCTTGTGCAAGAGTGTGAAGGTTCAATTTGCAGGGTAAGAGAACAGTTTTGCTGCTCAAAATATTGCAATGCACACAACATTATGGGTGACATACCAGAGTTCAAAAGAGGACAAATTGTCGGCGGACGTCTTGCCGGCGCATCTGTGACCCAGACAGCGAGTCTTTGTGATGTATCAAGAGCCACGGTATCCAGGGTAATGTCAGCATACCACCAAGAAGGACCAACCACATCCAACAGGATTAACTGTGGACGCTGTAAGAGGAAGCTGTCTGAAAGGGATGTTCGGGTGCTAGCCTGGATTGTATCCAAAAAACATAAAACCACGGCTGATCAAATCCCAGCAGAATTCAATGTGCACCTCAACTCTCCTGTTTCCACCAGAACTGTCAGTCGGGACAATAAATTATTGTGGTCTAAAACCAGGTGTTTCAGTTTCATTGTCCAACCCCTGTATGTCACTTGTAACATGTGACAAAAATTATACGGTACCAAAGATTGGACACACCTTTTCCTACATTAATTTTAAATGAATACTAATAAAGTCATCCAGACTATGAAGGAACACATAAGGGGAATCATGTAGTAACTTAAAAATTAAAAGTGTCAAACAAAAAAAAAAATACTCTGTGAAGAAGCGTTTAGGTGTTTTTTTTAGAATCTGGGGTTCTGTTAACTTTTAGCAATTTATGATGCTGGTAACTGTGTTGATCTTATCTTATGCAACGTAAGTAACTCTTGCTCATTCCTAGTAAGGGCCTGATGAGTGCCAGTTTCACCATTTCAACGTTTTTGATGGTCTTTGTGACTGCGTTTGAGTAGTGCTGGGCGGTATTACCAAAAATGCATATATTTTTTATCTTGCAAGATTCTGACAGTTTCAAGGTCTACCACTGTATTTTTTTTAGTATTTATTTATTTATTTATGCTTTTTTTTGCATGACTAGGCTTTTGTATAGGTTTGTGACTTACTGTACTGTTAGGAGTACATATAATATAAAACACTAAGGCTTTAAATTAAGGCTTTGATTACTACACAACCCGGATAGGTTGAGCTTACTCAAAATTGAGGAAATCGTTTGCTTTAAAAAGGTTAAGTAATGGGTAATGAATACTTAAGTAAGCATAACTTAAAACATCAAGTTATTACAACTAAAGGGGAAACTTGATTTATTTCTAAGGTAGTCCATGGGGAGTCATTATACACTGAAGGTGAGTGTTAGTCAGAATCTGTTGGACACACCCAGTATGCAAATAGATTGTAACAGAAGCCAATGGAAAAGAAGCTGTTAATGGTAACAGAACAAACTAATTTATTATAAGTTGGTTCAACTCAAAGATCTCTGTTTTAATGTAACGAACTAGTTGAAAAATAGTTGAGTAGTGTTTAGAAATATTAAATTTTATATAAAAACAGATTTAAATCATTTGAGTTCAAACAACGTATGGGTTTAGTGTATTGGGTTTACTTTGTCCCACAAAATTAAACAATATATGAAGAAACCAGACTTCATTAGAAGAAAAAACAGCTGAAGAATTTAAACAATAGATATGCCAACAACTTCCTTTACAAAACTAAATATTTTAAATAGTTCCATAAACACTATAAATGGACCTAAAATACACAAAATATAAGTATTCAAAAGAGATATTTTCTCAAAAGCTCTACTGCAAATGTAAGACACACGTTTAATATAATTATTTAATATTTTATTATAAAAGCCAGTAGAGGTATTACAGTATTTAAGGCTTTGAACTCTAGGCTGCTCAAAAATTTAATCATTTAAATGTAAAAGGAAGCAGAATTGTTATTTTTTCCTGGAACTGATCATGTTTTGGTCAAAATTTTACCAAGTGCCTGTTTTGTTTTTAAACTTATTTTTTAATGTATAGACTTTAAATATATTCACACCTAAGATATATTTAAAAAAAAAATGTTTATACTAGAGTGTATATGAGTATAATAAAGCAAAAGAATATTGATGATATTGAGTTCATTACATGGTTTATTAATTATTACTTTGATAATATACATGGAGAAACAGCATCAGGCGGAGTTATTTTTTCTTGATAATCAATAATCACACCTCTAGGATACATGTAGACTATTAAAAACCTGACACTCAGAGCAGCCTATGCCTTTCAGTATTTTAATCAGGACACACTTATATACAAAAATGTAAACTTTTTAGTCTAAATCAATAAAAAAAACGTTTAGTGCAAAATGACTACCTAGTAAAAATGTGCAAGTAAAATAAAAACTATATGAAGTAGTGCGCACACCATACCTAGCTTTAGTTTGAGTAAAGCAGGTAGTTTCCCACTTTTTCTGTGGACACTTTTGAGTCGTTTGCTGATATTATTTAGTTTGAAACATCATATAAATATGTTTGAAGCACTAAAGGTAAATAATATTGGTTGGGGAAGGAGATCTCACTACTTTTTTAGGTGTTTTTCTCAATGGGTTTCTTGTAGATTTGGCTTTATCGCACTGGGATGTCATCGCTATTTTTAGAAAGAGTAAGCTCTGCCCTTTCTAACCGTATATGGATTATTTTGATGTGTGAAGGGATTCCTGAATAATTAAGTTGAGAACACAAGGTGCGATTTTAGGCAGCGCTCCGCAGCGCCTCCTAGCGGTGTGGCGGTATGTGAAAAAGGCTTACTGCCCAGCACTATGTTTGATACTTTCAAAGTTCTTAAAATGTCTTTTTTTTTTTACTGAGTTGAGTTGAGATGTTCTTGCCATAATACAGCTGTGGAAAAAAAAAATAAGAGACCACTTAAAAAAAGGTTGAGTTTCTTTGATTTTACCTAATTAATAAAAAAACTCTAAAATATAATCAAGAGGAAGATGGATGATCACAAGCTGATCATCAAACCAAGCTGAACTGCTTGAATTTTTGCACCAGGAGTGTAAAGCACAAAGTTATCCAAAAGCAGTGTGTAAGACTGGTGGAGGAGAATGTTATGCCAAGATGCATGAAAACTGAAAACTGTGATTAAAAACCAGGGTTATTACACCAAATATTGATTTCTTAACTCATAAAATATGATATGAATATGAACTTCTTTTTTTTTTTTTTTTTTGCATTATTCGAGGTCTGAAAGCTCTGCATCTTTTTTTATTTTGTTGTTGTTGTTATTTCAGACATTTTTCCTTTTTTCTGCAAATAAATGCTCTAAAAGACTTAAATATTTTTATTTGGAATTTGGGAGAAATGTTGTCCGTAGCTTATAGAATAATTTTATTTATTTTTATTTTATTTTACTTAAATATAAACCTATAAATAGCAAAATCAGAGAAACTGATTCAGAAACTGAAGTGGTCTCTTCATTTTTTCTTCTTGTGGAAGGAAACAGCACAAGACTACGGTAAGCCTGGCTTTTCTCAGTATAAATACAGGTCTGACGATATTATGCAACCTCAGCTGAACCTATTAAAGACCTTTCAGCATGACTAGCGTTAGCATTGCTCAGTTTCAGTCAGAATGAAGTCAAAGTCAAAGTGGTTTTTATTGTCATTTCAGCTATATACAGAGTACACAGTGAAAAGAAACAACATTCCTCCAAGTGCACACTGTCTTGTTATTTATTATTCTTTGTCTGTATGGTGTTGTATTGTCTCTCTGCACTTTTGTACTGTTGCACTATTGTGCATGAGCTATTCATTAGGATAGGATATTATTATGGTGCTTGTGAAATGTACGGGATTCACTGTCACACAAGACTGAGGGTTTGTGTTAACATACTATTAGCATTTCGCAGTGAATAAGGCTTATCTAGTATTAGCCGTGCGCTAACAAACAAGTTAGCTAGCGTTATTGTGTAGTGTTGTGTACAATGCTGAGAGATTGCTCTGTTTTTACCTTTTAAAAGAGGGTCTCTGTTGCTAGATTCTGCTAGATTTTGGGTTATAGTATTAGCATTTGTAAAGGGCATTGCATGAGGCTAGTGCTAGTTTGTTTATTAGCATGTTAGCATTCCCAAAGAATCAGTAGAGGTTTTTGTTTTCGCGTTTACGTTGCTTTCTTGCTGTACGATGGATTGCTGGGGGTTTATGTTAATGTATTGATAGCATTTAGAAATAAATAGGGTCTAATATTATTAGCCATGTGCTAACAAACAAGTTACCATTGTTGTATAGTATTGATTTGGACAGAATGCTGCAATTTTCCATTTTAAAAAGGGCTTTGTGTTAACATATTAGCTTTGGGCGAGTTTGTGCTAAAAATGTTAGCATATTAGCCCTGGTTCAGGTTGACTGTGTCTTATTGGAGGTTTGAGCTAGCATGTTAGCATTCCCTGAGAATGGGTAGGAGGTTTGCGCTAGCGCAGTGCTGGAGAAATGCATGAGATTCATTTATTGTCACAAAAGACTGTGGATTTGTGTTAACATACTATTAGCATTTAGAAATGTATGAGGTCCACTAGTATTAGCCATGTGCTAACAAACAAGTTAGCTAGCATGGTTAAATAAGGCTTTGTAGGGCTTTATGTTACTGTATTATCATTCTTTTACACAATTTGGGCTACGCATGTTAACATTTTAGCTCTGTTTCATACTGAATTATTGGAGATATGTGCTAGCATGCATGAATCAGATCCACTAGTATTAGCCATGCGCTAACAAACAAGTTAGCTAGCATTGTTGAATAAGGTTTTGTAAGGCTTTCTGTTACTGTATTATCATTGTTTTACACAATGATACAATTTGGGCTACTCATGTTAGCATTTCAGCTCTGCTTGAGAGTGACTTATAGGAGGTTTGAGCTAGCATGTTAGCATTCCCTAAGAATCAGTAGGGGTTTTATGTTGTTGGGGGGTGCTGGAGAAATACATGGTATTAATTGTCACAAAAGACTATGGATTTGTGTTAACATACTATTAGCATTTAGAAATGTATGAGGTCCACTAGTATTAGCCATGTGCTAACAAACAAGTTAGCTAGCATTGTTAAATAAGGCTTTGTAGGGCTTTATGTTACTGTATTATTATTCTTTTCCACAATGTTACAATTTGGGCTACGCATGTTAGCATTTTAGCTCTATTTGAGACTGAATTATTGGAGATTTGTGCTAGCATGCATGAATCAGATCAACTAGTATTAGCCATGTGCTAACAAACAAGTAAGCTAGCATTGTTAAATAAGGTTTTGTAAGGCTTTACGTTACTGTATTTTCATTGTTTTACACAATGATACAATTTGGGCTACACGTGTTGGCATATTAGCCCTAGTTCAGAGTGACTTATTGGAGGTTTGAGCTAGCTTGCTAGCATTCCCTGAGAATGAGTAGGGTTTTTTTGTGCTAGCGCTGTGCTGGAGAAATGCATGAGATTCATTGTAACCAAAGACTGAGGGCTTTTGTTAACATACTATTAGCATTTAGAAATGTATAACATCAACTAGTATTAGCCATGTGCTAACAAACAAGTTAGCTAGCATTGTTAAAAAGATTTTGTAGGGCTTTCTGTTACTGTAATATCATTATTTTACACATTGTTACAATTTAGGCTACACATGTTAGCATTTTAGCTCTGTTTCAGACTGAATTATTGGACATATGTGCTAGCATGCATGAATCAGATCCACTAATATTAGCTATGTGCTAACAAACAAGTTAGCTAGCTTTATTAAATAAGGGTTTGTAAGGCTTTATGTTACTGTATTATAATTATATAAACACAATGTTACAATGTAGGATGTAAATGTTAGCATTTTAGCTTTGCTTGAAAATGAATTATTGGAGGTTTGAGCTAGCATGTTAGCATTCCCTGAGAATGATTAGGGGGCTTGCGCTAGCATGATGCTGTAGAAATGCATGGGATTCATTGTCACAAAAGACTGTGGATTTCTGTTAACATACTATTAGCATTTAGAAATGAGGTCCACTAGTATTAGCCATGTGCTAACAAACAAGTTAGCTAGCATTGTTAAATAAGGCTTCATAGGGCTTTTTGTTACTGTAATATAATTATTTTACACATTGTTACAATTTGAGCTAGAAATGTTAGCATTTTAGCTCTGTTTCAGACTGAATAATTTGATGTTTGAGCTAGCATGCTAACATTCCATGAGAATCAGTAGGGTTTTTTTGTTAGCGCAACTTCCTAGCTGAATGAAATATCATGAAATATAATTATTAAAATGCTTCAGAGATGTCATTTATTTTGCATTGTTGTGTGACTCAAAATCCCATCTATGCTTTAAATATATATATATATATATATATATATATATATATATATATATATATATATTCATAATAAATCTATACCATAAGGTAAGATATATAGATTTTAGTTGTGTCTCTGTTTTTTTTTTTTTTAAATCTCCGTAACACATTACCTCAACTGAAAAATCTGGAACATTCTACAACAGGAAGTGACATAAGCTGGTTCTTCTGAAGATCATGAAAAGAACAAAAGTCCCTCTTTTTTCTGTGTATTTTATCTTATTGTAACTGTGACACTCCTTCCTGTTACCTAAACTAATTCTTAGATCTTATTTGTTTATTTTTTATAATACAAACTTTGGGAAAACCACTAGAATGTGCTCAGTCTTTTTTTTAGATTTTGCTAATTCTATGCTAAAAACACATTCCTGTTACTTTCATTCCTGTTACTCAAAACATACAAAGTAACAGGACTGAGTGCCAGTAACAGGAGTGTTTTTTGTTTTGTCATAAAAATTAAGCATGTGTTATTAAATTAAATTTAAAATTAAGTTTAATTTGGAAGGGTTACAACAAACAATGGGCACCCATTCGGTGGAATGGACTGTTGGCTCATTGGGTTCATTTAGCCATTTAGCTATTTTTTAGCCATGTGCTAACAAAAGTTATCTAGCATTGTTGCTTACCGTTGTCCAGGTATCAACCTTAGCATCTTTAGCCCTGGTTCAGGGTGACTTATTGGAGGTTTGAGCTAGCGCTGTTGCATAGTGTTGTACAGGTATCAACCTTAGCATCTTTAGCCCTGGTTAAGAGTGACTTATTGGAGGTCTGAGCTAGCATTGTTGCATAGTGTTGCATAGGTATCAATGTTAGCATGTTTAGAGCTGGTTCAGAGTGACTTATTGGAGG
Organism: Astyanax mexicanus; assembly: GCF_023375975.1. Lineage (NCBI taxonomy): Eukaryota > Metazoa > Chordata > Actinopteri > Characiformes > Acestrorhamphidae > Astyanax > Astyanax mexicanus. The sequence continues at coordinate 10,410,941 of NC_064432.1, read as the reverse complement.
TTTGAGCCAGCATTGTTGCATAGTGTTGTATAGGTATCAACGTTAGCATGTTTAGAGTTGGTTCAGAGTGACTTATTGGAGGTTTGAGCTAGCATTGTTTCATAGTGTTGTGTAGGTATCAATGTTAGCATCTTTTGCCCTGGTTCAGTGACTTTTTGGAGGTTTGAGCTAGCATTGTTGCATAGTGTTGTATAGGTATCAATGTTAGTATCTTTAGAGCTGGTTCAAAGTGACTTATTGGAGGTTTGAGCTAGCATTGTTGCATAGTGTTGTACAGGTATCAACATTAGCATCTTTTGCCCTGGTTCAGAGTGACTTCTTGGAGGTTTGAGCTAGCATTGTTGCATAGTGTTGTACAGGTATTGACGTTAGCATCTTTTGCCCTGGTTCAGAGTGACTTCTTGGAGGTTTGAGCTAGCATTGTTGCATAGTGTTGTACAGGTATCAACGTTAGCATCTTTTGCCCTGGTTCATAGTGACTTATTAGAGGTTTGAACTAGCATGGTAGCATTCCCTGAGAATCAGTAGGGGGTTTGTGTTAGCGCGCAGCTTCCTAGCTGTATGAGGGAGTCCAGCTGCATCAGAATGGTCTGCGCCGGCCTGGCACTGACAATCCGCCCGGCACACTGGCCTCACTGTCCTCCACATACATTCTACAATGGGCACATTTACTCACACACCCCGTGTCTACACACACACACCCGTCACATAATGGCGTCGATGGCACACAATGAGCTCCTTTGGGCGATTGGTATTCCAAAACTGCAAGCCTAGGCTAAGAACCCCCCACTCCTATTCCGTGCAGCGCTCTGTGCAAATCACTCACATTGATAAGGACGGCCTTTGTGATCCCGTAGGGCGTATTTAGCACGGAATAAGGCATACCGTCGGCATACTGTCGGAGAAGGATATATATAGCATTTGTGCTATATATATTTATATATATTATACGTACACTAAAGTAAACATACACTTAGGATATGAGTAATGAATTTTTTAACGGGTGTGGGATGGCTATTTGGCATTTCGGGGGTGGGCCCGAATCAAATGATGGCGAATCATGACGTTACTTGCTGACGTCCATGAACAGCATCAAAATGTAGAGGGGGCTGGGGGGCTTCAAAACAACCTCAAAACTTCACACAGACAATCCATTTACTGAAACGGCATTGAAATAAGGCTTGGCTTGTGGATGATGTCGTAATCGACAGTCATAACTTTTCTTGGTTTGTGTGGAAAGTTTGGGTTTGAGCCTTGTTTGAAAAGCACACCCTACTATTCAAACCTGCCGACTACGCCAAATTCTACATAGAATAGTCATACCTGTCATACATAAGGCCAATTCCTTTGTCCAGGGTGCGAATTATGGGGGTATGGAACCCCCATAATTGTATGGAACACAATACATGTTGACACTAAAAGAGACAATAAGATACAGGGACCTGTAGCCACTAGGCTGTCTTTTCCCAGAAGCCCTGAACAATGATGCACTACCAGAGACAATTCTAGGATCTAGAAGATCTAAGAGTTTTAGGGGTTCCGAACACCCAAGGGCACCTATTTCTAAAATTGGAATGGGACACGTCCCACCCATCCCCCCGATTCCTGCATCAAAGTTGTGCACTATTGAAGCAACTTCAGCCAATTTTCTACATGATATTCAATTTTTCTCTTAACAACATCTATAAAATTGGACATTATTGTTAGCCACTCTCTATGGGTCTGGCAGAAAATTAAATCTAAATATATTAAAGTTCACCATTTACTTCATTTTCTCCTTTTTGGTATAACTCAGAACTACTTGATTATAACGGCATGCTTTCTTTCCAATACCAAAAAGTAATTTTAAAAGGAATTTTTGTTGTTTTCCGCAGACAGAAAACAACCGATAAGGGTCAGGTTGGTTGGAGCTGACAGAAAGGCTACAGTAACTCTTGCAACACTTGTAGCACAATTGTGGACAGCAGAAATACATCTCAGAATAAACATGTGCCAAAGACCACTTTGGCATAACGAGACATTTGGACAATGTGCTAAATATGCTGAGAATATATATATTTAATAAACTAAATCAACTAAAAAGTCTAGCATACATTTTTCAATTACCTCAACTAAATATATAAAGTTCAGACAAACCCTAAATTATATTAATGATAAAAGAACTATTATAAATTATATGTTGAAGTGATTCAATAATTTAAGTTTAGCTAACATTTAAGACTTTTTAGGTCAATTTAATGAGCCATAAAGTTGTACTAACTTAAAAAAGGCCAGGAAATTAGTAGCTTAATGATTTTAAGTAGTAGTGACTCATATCCTTCTCATGCTTCAGATCTGAATCCTAAGTACTGTTATTTCTGACCCTTATTGCAAGGTTACCAAGAAATGCATGATTAGAAAAGAACCTCTACGTTAGGCAAGGATGGTAGTCTGTACCTGTGGCAGAGGGTTGGGGGGCTTGGTGAGGATCCCCCCTACGTAGACGACGTGCGGCAGGGTGGGCCTCGGGAACTCCAGGGCCATGTCCGTGCAAAGCATCCAGAGGCGACTGCCCTGCACCAGGTCGTGCATGGACACGGGTGGCTGCACGTCGTGCTTCCTCATGATGCGGTCATATTTGGGCAGCACGAGGAACTGCACTCCGAAGCGTGAGACCAGGTAGACGGCTGTGTTGACCAGACGCTGCGGCAGCGACATGCGGTCCGTGAGCAGCGAGTTGAACTCGGGCACATAAGAGAGCGGCGCCGGCGCACCCACCTCGGCCGGGTACCACAGGCCGGTGCTGAAGACGGCGTACTGCACGCCGAGGATGTGGGCGATGACAAAGCCGCACATCTCGTTAGGGTCTACCAGCAGAAGGTCAAAGCGTTCCCGCTTCAGCTGCTCCATGACTTCCAAGCTTCCCACCACGCTGTCGCAGTTCTGCGAGTAGTGGTCCAGGATGTCAAAAAGTTCCAGCGGCGTCAACTGTCCTGAGAAGATGTTGCGAACCTTGGACTGCAGGAAGTCGTCTGCTGAAGAGCTGTTAAAGATGCCCGGGTACCTCTGTAGCCTGTAGTGGTTGGATGGAGGCACCTCTCGACCTTCCGATACCAGGAAGACGGTGTCGTGTCCCTCAGCATGCAGGGCTGACGCAAGGGTCTTGAAGATGTATAGATGGCTTTCGAACATAATTGGAGGAACCACAACGATCTTAGCAGCCCACAGCGGACTCGGCGCGAAATACCACAGCAGCGAGACCAAGAGGGCAGGGACTCCATGGGACTTCATGGCTGGAGGGCGGAACAAGAAACAGAAAGTTAAAATCTGATCTTAGCCATCATCTGAATTAAATGCAGTTATTAACATTCTGAACACTTTATTGAAAGGCAGAATTCACACCGATGGACGTGGTGGTCTGGAAGTGAGGTGTGTTCAGGTAAATTTCTGGCGGGTTTCTAACTTGGTGGCGGTAAATACAGGTGCGCCACTGATCGATTAAAACCCTGACAACAGTCAACAGTCAGCCAAATGCCTTGCCCAGTGCCTTTAGCAATTAACTATAAAAAATATATATTTAAAAATCTGCACAGTAACTGTAAGTTATAATTAGTTTTATTTTTGTTCTGACATTGTTCTTGATTATAAGGATTGATATTTCTCTATGTGTACACATATACATATGGAAATAAAAAATTAAAAGAGACAAGCACTTTGACTGAACATACATTTATTTTTATTTCACTTCGCTATCATTAAACTGATTCTATTTTTCTATTAATTCTATTAATTTTATATTATTTATATTTTTAAAATCACGTCTCACACTGTCCGTCAGTTATATAAATAATACTTAAAAAAATGTGAAATACACAGATCTATAAAGCCATATGTTAGAGTTTGTTTCTTATCGCCTGTTCACATTTATTAAAATATAAAATATATTACTTCAATAACTAAAGTCTAGTCAGTGGAGCGAACACCGGAGCCTCGGTCTAAAACAAAAGGAAAAGGCTACAGGTATAAAACTCAGTTCAGTTAAATAAACTTAAGTTGAGTAAGGATCTGTAAATTTAACCAAAGCTCAGTGGTGGGGGGCTTCATACCTATCTACTAGTCCATACCTAAAGTGCAACGTAAAGGATCTAGGTGCAAATGCAATAAAATTGTTTTTTTGTTTTTTTTAGGGCTGTACAAGCAGTACAAGCAAATGGCATATTCCGCAGAATCGGTGCCATTTCTGTCCCCAGGAAATTTCATGTATAAATGTACACACAAAATAACTTTAAAATGCTTACTGCAAAAATAAGACTGGAATTAAAAACTACTTAGAACACTGAAAAAATAGCATTTGTTAACTGTCCCCACTCTCTAACTATGAACTTTACCATTAAATATAATTATTAAAATAGAGTAACACGAGTGAGATTCAGGAACAGGACTGAGTGCCAGTTACAGAATTGAGTTTCAGTAACAGGAGTGAGTGCCAGTAACAGGAATGAGTGCCAGTAACAGGAGTGAGTTCGAGTTATAGGACTGAGCACCAGTAGCAGGACTGAGAGCCAGTAACAAGATTAAGTGCTAGTAACAGGAATTTTTGCCAATAAAAGGACTAAGTGCTAGTAACAGGACTGAGTGCCAATAACAGGACTGAGTTTCAGTAACAGGACTGAGTGCTAGTAACAGGCCTGAGTGCTAGTAACAGGACTGAGTGCCAATAACAGGACTGAGTTTCAGTAACAGGACTGAGTGCTAGTAACAGGACTGAGTGCCAATAACAGGACTGAGTTTCAGTAACAGGACTGGGTGTCAGTAACAGGAGTAAGTTCCTGTAACAATATTGAGTGCCAGTAAAAAAGTGATTTTCAGGAACAGGAGTGATTGCCAGTAACAGGAGTAAGTTTCAGTAACAGGATTGATTGCCAGTAACAGGAGTGAGTTTCATTAACAAGAGTGAGTGCCAGTAACAGGAGTGAGTTCTAGTAACAGAAGTGAGTTTCAGTAACAGAAGTGAGTGCCAGTAACAAGAATGATTTACAGTAACAGGATGGAGTTATAGTAACAGGAGTGAGTGACAGTTACAGTACTGAGTGGCAGTAACAGGACTGAGAGCCAGTAACAGGAGTAAGTGCCAATAACAGGAGTGAGTTTCAGTAACAGCAGTGTGTATTGTCCCCTGGTTTATTGAATTATTAATGTGAATACTAGTCAGTATAAACTCTTTTTATTTAAATTCTGATTGGTTCATCTTTTATCCAATTGTTTAATAAATTGCATGATAATAATTTATCAAATTTGATCAATTTTAGGTTTGGGTCTACTTGAAAAGATAAAAATAGATTTACATATATATTTGCATGCATATATAGTGATTTTCTTTTATCATAAATATCAATTATTTTATCATGCAGTCAAACATTTCTTTAAAATAAAGACTTTCTCGAGAGAAAATAAAAGGAATTAGTGGACTTGCTGGAGATTCATCTCAGGAGACAGCTTGGGAATTCCCACACTCGTATACCTTATGAGGTTCTATCTTGTGAGAACAACCATGTAAGTTGAAGTTAAAGAGTGTAGAAAGAGTAACAGTTAACTGGAGCTGCCAGTTGCTAAACAGCAGCATTTCTTCTCAGTGGATGCCGTGTTGCAACAGGATGGTTTCTAAACCAGCCTATCAGATTCTAGAGGAAGTTACCAACAGCTGTACTTCTGCCTTTTCTTAATTACTTCCATAACAATGTGTCCTTGGCAACTTCCTCAGTTCCTCATTTACATTTCAGAGCCTTTAAAAAAAAGAATTCACTGTTGCAACCATTACATAAACAAAAAATGGGTTTAGGCCCCATTTACACCTGATCTTTTCACGTCATGCACCTCGGGTATCAGGATTATATATGGATAAAGCCAGAGTGTGTAAAAATGTAAGTGTAAACCCAAACAAAGATGATCTGAGACGCATTTAAAACAGCTTTAGCCTTTAGCTCAGCTTAATACTTAAGTCCCAGTTTCACCATTTCCACTAGTTGTTGTGTTTTTTACATGGATCTCCGGGGAAACACGCACCTAAATTGTAATTGCGGTGCACGGCAGTGGACAAATAGCTATTTTATTAAACTGAAGGTGATGAAACTCAGAGATGGAAGTCCAGAATGGACTAAAACTACCGGAGGACCACGGAGTTCAGCGAAAAACAGAAGATAATTCAGCCTGTAATTTTCTCAGAGGGCGTCTGAGAAAAAAACAAAAACAAATACATGGTCATTTCGGACGAGAATAAAATCACAGAGGACCCTCCATAAAAGAGAAAATTACCCCAGCAACCCCTGAGAAAATACACCTGTAACACAGGCATACCGAAACCAGGTCGCGACTCAGAACCGTCTACTTCTCTGAGACTGTTTGTGTCCAATCACTCAAACATCTACAGGAGGTAGTCTGAGACACACTCGAAATGGATACAAACAAGGGCGTAGGAGCGGACTTGATATTGGGGGGGGACACATTTGCCAATATGAACCCAAGCCCACTCTAAAAGTAAATTATTATTATAAGGTGATTTAACAACCTAAACATGTTACTCCACGTTACATTTACTGTTGTTAGAAAAAATTATGCATGCAATGTCTGAATAATATACATACGACAAAAATAATCAGTTATCACCTAATATTTAAAATAATATAACAGATTTGTTTATTATTATTATTATTATTATTATTATTATGTATTGGCATGTCAATTCTGTCGTATATTTACATTTTCTCCTGCGCTTTTTTTTTTTTTTTTTTACTGAGAGCTCTTCTTAAGATGGTGTCCTTTTATGTAAAAGAATGTAACTTTACGTTTCATAGAGATTTTTATAAACATCAGGACATGTGGTCTTACTGTGAACTACAAATGAACAGAAGTCACGTTACAGCAGTGTTTCTCAACCCTGTTCTTACATATTCTACTGCATATTAACACTGTTCTGCATATTCTAGAGCTTCCTCTGCTTTAAAGGCATTTAATAAAGTTAGTGGTGGTATGATGTGTCTAATACACTGCTGGATATACATAATGATTCATTTAGGCTCCATAGGGGGCTACATTTGCACACTGTCTTGTTATTTATTATTCTTTGTCTGTATTGTGTTGTATTGTCTGTCTGCACTTTTGTACTGTTGCACTATTGTTCTGTCTACACTGTGTTAATGTGCACCATGGTCCCTGGAGGAACGTTGTTTCGTTTCACTGTGTACTCTGTATATAGCTGAAATGACAATAAAAACCACTTTGACTTTGACTTTAAAGGATTTTAACAGGTAAACTCAGTAAATTACTGTTTATTAGCTGATCAGCTGGATCAGGTGGAAAAATTTTGGGGCAGTGATCGGGGTTAAGAAACTGCTTTAAACTACAAACACAAAGTACTGTACTAAATTCTGGCTATCCACTACATCTGGCTTCTAGTTAACTAGTTAGCTAAATGAATATTCGTTCATTATAGCTCACAGTAAGTCCTGTAATCCTAAATTAATTGAAATGAAGCAGTGATTAGCTGATCAGGTACAGGGCAAGTTGAACATTACATATATAGTTTTTTTTTTCTTTAACCCTGACTCCCAATCAAGCTAATTCTAAAGTTATTAATCACAGTGTGTTTAATCTGTGGGCTGATTCAGAGACGTGTATTTTTAACCAGCTAGCAGAAACATATCATCACAGTTGACGTGGTTAACCTACCGTTACCTTTCTTTTAGAAAAATCTCCGTATATCCATCTCTGTTTTAAAATCAGCTGAAGCTGCTGCGTCCCGATCCCGCTGCTAAATCTCACAGCGAGGGGGAGGGGCTTCCAAACAGCAAACTGCCTCTCCTTCGCGCGGCGCAAAACCAGCAAGCTGATTGGCTGTTTCTACTGAGAGGCGGGACTTAATACCTGAACCGGCTTCGTGATTGGTCCGGTCTGTCTCCTCATTAATAGTACACCTGATCTGAGCGAAAAGATGTCATTTTTGGGGTGGACAAATCCACCTGTTTCTAATATTGGGTGGGACATGTCCCACCCATCCCCCCCGGTTCCTACGCCTATGGATACAAATCTGATCACCCAATCCATGTAAGAAGGTGGTCTGAGACACGTTTAGAACAGACTCAAATCCGATCCATCAAACATCTACAGGAGGTGGTCTGAGACACACTCAAAACTAATACAAATATGATCACTTACAATACTTCAGAAGGTGGTCTAAGACACATTTAAAAAAGATACAAATCTGATCACTCAAACCATGTAAGCAGGTGGTCTGAGACACATTTAAAACAGATACAAATCCAATCTAATCACAAAAACATCTACAGGAGGTAGTCTGAGACACACTCAAAACAAATACAAATATGATCACTTACAATGCTTCAGAAAGTGGTCTAAGGCACATTTAAAACAGCTACAAATCTGATCACTCAAACCATGTAAGCAGGTGGTCTGAGACACATTTAAAACAGATACAAATCCAATCTAATCACTCAAACATGTACAGGAGATGTTCTGAGATGCACTCAAAACAAATACAAATATGATCACTTACAATGCTTCAGAAGGTGGTCTAAGACACATTTAAAACAGCTACAAATCTGATCACTCAAACCATGTAAGCAGGTGGTCTGAGACCAATTTTAAACAGAAACAAATCCCATCACTCAAACATCTTCAGGTGGTGTTCTGAGACGCATTTAAAGCAAATACAAGTCCAATTACTTAAACTACTTAAGGAGATGGTCTGAGACACATTTAAAACGGATCCAAATCCTATCCCTCAAACATCTACAGGAGGTGGTCTAAGACACATTTAAAACAGATACAAATCTGATCACTCAAACATCTTCAGGTGGTGGTCTGAGACACACTTAAATCAAGATACAAATCCAATCTAATCACTCAAACATCTACAGGAGGTGGTCTGAGACACATTTAAAACAGATACAAATCCAATCTAATCACTCAAACATCTACAGGAGGTGGTCTGAGACACATTTAAAACAGATACAAATCCAATCTAAACACTCAAACATCTACATGAGGTGGTCTGAGACACACTCAAAACAAATACAAATATGATGACTTACAATACTTCAGAAGGTGGTCTGAGACGCATTCAAAACAGCTACAAATTCGATCACTCAAACATCTACAGGTGGTGGTCTGAGACGCATTTAAAACAGATACAAATCCTATCACTCAAACATCTACAGGAGTTGGTCTGAGACACATTTAAAACAAGATAGAAATCAGAACACCCAAACATCTACAGGAGGTGGTCTGAGACGCATTCAAATCAAATACAAATCCCATCACTCAAACCATGTCAGTAAGTGGTCTGAGATGCATTTAAAACAGTCCAATCACTCAAACCATGTCTGAGACTCAAATCAAACAGATTCAAATCTAATTACTGAAACCACTTATATCTACAGTTGCAAGAAAAAGTATGTGAATCCTTTGGGATTTTAAATGTTCATTAAATGTGTTCTGATCTTCATCTAAGTCACAACAATAGACAAACACAGTCTGCTTATAAACTAATCCCACACAAAATATTATATGTTTGCATGGTTTTATTGAACACAACATGTCAACATTCACAGTGAGTAGGGGAGAACTATGTGAACCCCTATAGATTGCTTGATGTGAATCACGCCTCGCACAAAAGATCAAGCTCTCAGAAGACCTACGTTCAATAATTGTTGACTTGCATGAAGCTGGAAAGGGTTACAAAAGTATCTCTAAAAGCCTTGATGTTCATGTGTCCACGGTAAGACAGGCGGTTTACAAATGGAGAAAGTTCAGCACTGTTACTGCTACTCTCTCTAGTCGTGGTAAAGTCCTGTAAAGATGACTGCAAGAGCACAGCACAGAATGATCAATGAGGTGAGGAAGAATCCTCTGAGGAAGAGTGAAATCTCTGGCACATGCTAACATTTTTGTTGACAAATCTACAACAAGGAAAACATTAAACAAGAATGAAGTTCATGTGACAACACCATAGAGGAAGCCACTGCTGTCCAATAAAAAAAAAACATTGCTGCACGTTTGAAGTTTGCAATAAAAGAGCACCTGGATGTTCCACAGCACTACTGGCTAAATATACTGTGCACAGATTAAACCAAAATTGAGTTGTTTGGAAGGAACACACAACGCTATGTGTGGAGAAACAAAAAGACACAGCACACCATCATCAAAACCTCATCCCAACTGTGAAACATGGTGGAGGGAGCATCATGGTTTGGGGCTGCTTTGCTGCTTCAGAGCCTGGACGGATTGCCGTCATCAACGGAAAAATGAATTCCCAAGTTTACCAAGACATTTTGCAGGAAAACTCAAGACCATCTGTCCACCAACTGAAGCTCAACAGAGGATGGATGATGCAACAGGACAACGACCCAAAACATAAGAAGTAAATCAACAACAGAATGAATTCAAAAGAAGAAAATACATCTTCTGGAGATTTCTGACCTCAAGTAAGCGATTTACACCATATATCCCAAGAATATCTATCTATCTATCTATCTATCTATCTGTCTGTCTGTCTGTCTGTCTGTCTGTCTGTCCGTCCCTGAGCTTTACAGCACTCCTCAGTCTCACTCTTTAAATACGGAGCTCAGTGTACTCTAGCCTCAGGGTACCTGGGGGACTGTGGGCAGCAGGTGTGTATATTTGCTGTGTTTAGAAGCAGGTAATGGTGAGACAGCGAGAGACAGAGGGAAGGAAATCAAATTTCATCTTTTACAACATAATACCGGTTCTTCTTCTGCGGCTTCAACAGTTAACATTAAGCAACTAGCGCATTACCGCTAAATATTCTGCAACCTCCTGAAGCTTAACGGCTGATAAAGAATAAGCAGCTCATCTCCTTCTGCAGCGCTTTTCATTATAATAAATCCCTCTGGGTTTACCTCATTTCTGCCTCATCACCGTGAAAATCACTGTGCTTTCACTGTGCTCACTAGGGGTGTGATACTTCATATCGAACACGACAATATCACCAAAATTATTGCCGCAATAAATTTAAAAAAGCAATCTGTGTTTGTTTTGCCATTTACTGTACCAACCCAACCAAACCCTAAACACCCTATCAAAACCAACTCAACCAAACCAAGAGACAAATGCTCAACGTTCACAAATTTAAACCCAATCCAACCCATCCAAACCCAACACAACCCAACTTATGAAAATATCTCCAAGAGAAACTGAAAGAAAAATGTTTAGAAACTCATTTACTGATTCAAATCTAACCCCCCCCCCCCAAAAAAAAAAAAAAAAAAAAAAAAAAACCCATCCAAACGCAACTCAACCTATCAAAACCAACTCAAACAAACCAAGTGAGAAATGCGCTAAGTTCATAAATTTAAACCCCAACACAACTTAACCCATCCAAACCCAAACCACCCTACAAAAACCCAAAACCAACTCAACCAAACCAAAATAAAAATGCTCAATGTTCATAAATTTAAACCCAATCCAACCAAACACAACCCAACTTATGAAAAACAACTCAACCAAACCATTACAAAAATGTTCAAAAACTCATTTACTCATTCAAACCAAACCCAATTTATCTACATAACCCCCACTCTAAAAAAAAAACAAAACAAAAAAAAAACCCATCAAAACCCAACCCAACCTATCAAAACCAACTCAACCAAACAAAGTGAGAAATGCCCAAAGTTTACAAATTGATTGACTAATTTAACCTCAACCCAACCCAGTTCAACCCATCTAAACCCATCAATGTTCACAAATTTAAACCCAATACAACCCAACCAAACCCAACACAACCCAACTTAAGTAAAATAACTCAACCAAACCAAGAAAAAAGTGTTCAGAAAATTATTTACTGATTCAAATCTAATCCAATTTATCCAAACAACCCCTACAAAAAGAAAAAAAACAACCCAACTCAACCAAACCAAGTGAGTAATGCCCAAACTTTACAAACTGATTTACTGATTCAAACTCAACCCACCCCAGTTCAACCCATCCAAAGCAATCCTAACTTAACAAACCTAAACCAAACCAAGAGAAAAATGCTAAAAGTTCACAAACTCATTTACTGATTTAATCCTAAACCAACTTTCTAATCCTAACAAACCCAACCCAACTTGTCAAAACTCAAAACAAACCCAACCTATCAAAACAAACCAAGAGAAAAATGTTCACAACATTCTTGATCATCATTACTGTTTTAAACCTAACCCAACTTATCCAAACCACCTCAACCAAACCCGAACCCACCTAATCTATCAAAACAAACTCAAACAAACTAAGAGAAAATTGTTTAACATTCACCAATTAAAATACAACCCAACCAAACCAAACCCAACACAACCCAACTTTTGAAAAAAAAAACTCAACAAAACCATGAGAAAAATGTTCTGAAACTCATTTACTCATTCAAACCTAACCCAATTTATCCAAACACCCCCCATCCCCCCCCAAAAAAAAACAAAAAAAAACAAACAACCCATCAAAACCCAACTCAAACTATTAAACACAACTCAACCAAGAGAAAAATGCTCAATATTCAAAAATTTAAACCCAAAACACAACACAACCCATCCAAACCCAAACCACCCTAACAAAAGCCAAAACCAACTCGACTAAACCAAGTGAAAAATGCTCAATGTTCAAAAATTTAAAACCAATACAACCAAACCAAACCCAACACAACTCAACCATAAACTCATTTACTGATTCAAATCGCACCCAATTTATCCAAACAAATCCCCAAAATCCAAATCCAAACCCAACTCAAACTCAAACCAAGTGAGAAATTCCCATTTTTTTACAAACCCATTTACTGATTCAAACCAGAGCAAACCTATAGCTACAGGTGTGAACACACCCTGAATTAGCATTATGGAGAAACTACAGGACTATGATATCACCAACCATCGCTATTTTCTGCAGGCAGGAAAATATCACAAGATAAAGTGGCGTCGGCTTCACCTACCACCTAGTCTTAACTCCAGACGAGTCTCCAAACCCGTGCACCAGCTGCCGAGGCGGGACTTGTCCCAATTCTTCAGCTTTTTAAAGGACAGCTGTCAGGTTTCTGGTGCGCTCCTCGCACGCTTTGGCTCAGGTGGTTTCGGGTGTGCTATCACCATTACAACTTTTTCTTTTTCAGACCAGACCTGTTGACTGTTGCCTGGGCAACCCGGCCGGAGCGGAGCTCTACCCGGGCGACGTCACAGCTCGGGTTTCCAGAGCAGAGCTTGGGTTACGTGGTCTTCGTCCCTAAAAAAAGAGAGATGCGGCCCTTTCGCAAACTTCCTGAAGCTTTGAAGTGCTTTGAACAATGAAAACGTTAAGAGGCTAACGACCCCCGTTCACGTGCAAACCGTCACCTTCGCACGATTCAGGAGGGGGTCCATCATTATTCATGAGTGATTCTCGAAAGTCGCTGGCCTGTGCTAAACGCAGGCTCGATATTAAGTTACGTTAAACTTGATACTTTCATCCTACGAGAAAAAAGCGAGAAAAATCTACTTACGAAGAAACGTGTTTCCGTCAAATTGTGACGGCTGAATGCATAAAACCACATAAGCCACACGTGTGCAAATGCACAAGTGATATGATGTGTTAACAAAGAGGATGTTCTGGTACCTTCCTATCTAATTTCCTATATATATTTATTGATATATTGTTATATATTTTGGTGCTATTACAATCGTTACTTTACAGCAGAATTGCTTTTTATCAAACCTGTGAGTCCAACTTTGACTTTTCACAAATCGTACAATGAAAAAACCAACGCAAACACAGACATGTAGGCCAAAAAATCTAAGATTTAAGGCAAAAAAAATAGGATTACAGACATATTTTTAAAATACAAATTTAGATAATTTTTTTTTAAAGGAAATACACTGTCATGATGTGTGTTCATAAAGAGGAGGTTTGTTGTAATGACAGTTTCGCTCTGGTACCTTCCTATCTAATTTCCTATATATATATATTTACTGATATATTGCTATATATTTTGGTGCTATTACAAGCGTTAATTTACAGCAGAATTGCTTTTTATCAAACCTGTGAGTCCAACTTTGACTTTTCACAAATCGTACAATAAACAGACCAACACAAACACAGAAATGTGGGCAAAAAAATCAAAGATTTAAGGCAAAAAAATAGGATTACAGACATAAATTTAAAAATCTAAATTTAGATTTTAAAATAAAAAAAAGAATAAAAAGGAAATACACTGTCATGATGTGTGTTCATAAAGAGGATGTTTGTCGTAACCACAGTTTCACTCTGGTACCTTACTATATATTTTTTTCTATATATATTTATTGCTATATTGCTATATATTTTGGTGCTATTGCAAGCGTTAATTTACAGCAGAATTGCTTTTTATCAAACCTGTGAGTCCAACTTTGACTTTTCACAAATCGTACAATGAACAGACCAACACAAACACAGAAATGTGGGCAAAAAATCTAAGATTTAAGGCAAAAAATAGGATTACAGACATATTTTTAAAATACAAAATTAGATAAAAAAAATAAAAAGGAAATACACTGTCATGATGTGTGTTAACAAAAAGGATGTTTGTTGTAACCACAGTTTCGCTCTGGTACCTTCCTATCTATTTTCTTGTATATATTTATTGCTATATTGCTATATATTTTGGTGCTATTACAATTGTTAATTTACAGCAGAATTGCTTTTTATTAAACCTGCCCTGGTGAAAAAAATATATACTTAATAGTACTCAAAACATATAATAAATAATTATATTTAAGTATACTGTAAATATACTAACAGATTTATGTACTTAACTAAAATATATATTAAAAGTACATTAATAGTATGCTCTCGAAAGTCGAAAAGTGGGCAGAAAATAAGTGCAAAATTCTATGGGCTGTTTAACTAAAAGGATACTGCAACTGGATTAAAGGTTATGTGCAGGATGTGGCAGGTAACGTTAGCTAGGTAGCTAGCTTTGTTTACTGTATTTAAAATTCACGTGTTAGCCAGCTTGCTAACTTAGTGACTGTGGAAACATATTGTTGCACATCTGCAGTTACGTTCTGTTTTTACTGACTGTTAAGTGCATTTGTGTTTGGGTTATGGGTCAGGCGTGTGATTGGGAAGAAGAGCTCTGTGTGTGTGTGTGTGTGTGTGTCAGAGAGAGAAAGAGAGAGAGAAAGAGAGAGAGAGGCTCGTTGAGAGTGTGTTTAGCCTGAGTGCTAGCTCAGCGTGCTAGCTTCAGCTTTTGGTTATTTTGGCATGGTTGCGGCCACCAGCAACTGTCATTTTTCCAACGCTACTATACTATACAACAGTTCAGGGTTTCTCAACCGGTGGGCCGGTTTCTCTCAGATAAAGATAAAGTTAATAATAAAGTTAATTAATAATATATCTTTGTTAAATCATTTTTAGGGACCGAAAAAGTCTTAAAGTCTTATTTTTCATGTTTTGTTAAGGCTCTAATTGTTCTATTATTTTGTACATGACTGTTCCTGTATTTTTTTTTTATTATTTATTTTGTTATGTTGCACATTGCTGTTTTAATAGTGCACACTGCTGCTACCAAAAAAACCCACTAGATGTTGAAGGGTGTGATTGGAGATAACCACACCTTCACACTCTTATTCTTAAATGTTTTATACATTTATATATACAGTTATTATTTTTACTGTTCACATTATAATTCACTTAATAACCTTATGATCTCTGCTCTCTTTTTAACTGTCACTATGACAAGGCTTTGGAGGTTGTTTTTGCTTTTTCAGGAATCAGGAAGGTCAGAGTGTTTTCATCAACAATGAGAGCTGTGAGGAGAACGTGACCCTGAGTGGCAGAGAAGCTTCACTGCTATTCTGCTGTTCTGGGACCAGTGCATATGAACTAGGAGACAACAAGCTCTCTGAGTGAAGTGCTGGGAACCTCTCCTCAGATAGCCAGCGCATGCCTGTTCTACATGGCGTAAAGTCACACACAGGCCAGAAGATCTTTCCATCCTCTCTTTTCCTCCGTATCTTCTCACAGACTTTAGGACACTTAAGGACTGTCTGCTGTGTTCATGAAGGACACAGAGCTGAACAACATCGTGATAAGAACTTGTTGCTCAGACAGGCTGGAGCGGATCACGTCATTGGAACTGGACAACAAACTGTTTACTGGACTCTGCTGACGTAATCATATGATAAGTTCTGTCCAATCACATGTCATTTGCAAAATGTATAACTGCTTGGATGAAGTCTGAGGAGTTCTCTCTGTCCCTCGACTGGCTTTAGTTTCTTTCTCTTTCTTTCTCTCTCTCTCTCTCTTTCTCTCTCTTTCTCTCTCTCTCTGGGTTGCGAATGTGTTGATCTATCGAGATTGTATTCGTTGATGTACTTTTACTCTTTTCTAATATATATATCTATTATTTTTTGTTCCTTTTATATAAATCTGTAATGCTGAAACTATTTTTCAAGTAAACTTTAATATATTTTAAATTCTAAGCTCTGACTCATTGGTCATCATTTCATGTTCTGAGATTTCTCACATCCGAGTTTTATCTAAGTCATGCTGTGGTAAATTACCCTACAATGTCATTACATATATATCTTAATTACATTTTTAAATTTTTACCATTAGTGCCTAATGTGGTGTATTACAGATCACTTGTATCACTTTGCATCACTTATATCAAGCCCACCTTTTGAAATAAGATATTTTAAATTTGATGAATCAAACCAATGAATGACCATAGACTAATCTAAAACTGGCATAGGCCTCTCTGCTGTAAACAAAAAAGAAAAAAGAAAATCGAGAATCGAATCGAATCGTGACCCTAAAATAGGAAATAAAATCGAATCAAGAATTTAGAGAATCGTGACACCCCTAATATAAACTCATGAACTTGAAGAACTCACGAAGAACCCATTGGCTCATCTCAAATATCAGGGGCGGACACCTTCTGTCAACGATGTCATACTCCTGTGTACGGATGGAGCAGCATAAGGTTGTAAGATCACATGGGCGCATTAATCAGCGTGAGATTGCTGCCATAGCAACCGAGCCTCCCACGCTATAGAGAAAATGAAGGACGACAGACACTCATCTAATTGTTAACAGCTAATAAGACCAGGAATGGTCTGATGGTGAAGATTCACCTGTGCTCATGCTATATTTAATATACAATAAATATATACTGCTCTGGAAAAAAATAGGAGAGCACTTAAAAATGACGGGTTTCTTTGATTTTACTTTTAGCAGGTTCTGAGGCTGGTAACTCTGTTGAACTTGTCTTATGCAACGGAGGTAACACTTGCTTTTCCTGGGTTCTTTCCTAGGAAGGTCCTGATGAGTGCCAGTTTCACCATTTTAATATTTTTAATGGTCTTTGTGACTGCATTTGAGGATACTTTGAAAGTTCTTGAAATGTCAATTTTTTTCAATTTATGATTTTGAATTTTTGCACCAGGAGTAAAGGCATAAAGTTATTCAAAAGCAGTGTGTAAGACTGGTGGAGGAGAACATGATGCCAAGATGCACGAAAACTATGAAAAAAAACAGGATTATTACACCAAATATTGATTCCTGAACTCTTAAAACTTTATGAATATGAACTTGTTTTCTTTGCATTATTTGAGGTCTGAAAACATATTTTTTTTACTTCAGCCATTTCTAATTTTCTGCAAATAAATGCTCTAAATGACACATTTTTATGTGGAAATTGGGAAAAATGCTGTCCGTATTTTCTAGAATATAAAATAGAATATATATCATATATATGGTACGAGTGGTTCAGACACACCTGTGTTGCTGGAGTTTTTAAATACTGTGGCCTTGTTTTAGTTATGTCCAGGCGAGCTGTCGACTGTGCAGCATTGTGCAGCTTGATTTAGGGTGTGTCAGTGTGTCTTTGCTATCGTAACGACGGGAAAAGTACACCTTGCGTGGCTCTAAAAACTCAAAAGGCATGTACTAATTCTTTTTTTTTTAAATCATGAGTGTGTTTTGGGCATAACCTAGAATAAACCAATCAGCATGTCACTCACCTCACATTCCCTTTAAGAGCCAGGTGTGCTCAGACTTTGGCGGATTGCTATTTTAAAGGCTCAGCACTTCTGCGCTTTCCAGCAAAGAAAACTGAGCTGCTTGTTCACACTGTGAAACATGCGTGATCAGGTCAGTTTTACACTAACTGTATTGCTGTTTTATTTTGTATTCTGATTATTGTTGATGTAAATGTTGGGTTTGTGCACTGCTGCGCATCATGTGTTGCCAAGATAGCAATAAACGTCTTACTTTTGACGCCTGCCTATGTTTTCTTCAGTCAGTGGAGCACCTGTGTTTTCTGTTGCCAAGATACACCAAGCAAAAACCTAGAAATTTACCTGAATACACCTCATTTCCAGACCAATGGTGGAGATATATTCAGAAGCACTGTTGCTATTTAAACGATGCACACGCAGAGCATTTATAAATATCTAAAAATCTAAAATTAAATCAATAATCTAAAAATTAAAATAGTAAAACAATAAAAATATTACTAAAACTAGATTACATTTTGTTTGTTTTTTAAAGACTAAAACTAATAATAACCAAAAGACTAAAGCATTAGCATTAGCCGCTAACTGCTATTTTCCCATTCAGAGGTGAGTATTATCGGCCTGTAGCCTGCTGCTTACCAAGGCTAGCACTGCAGGAGCAGCATTAGCATTACCCGCTAAACACGCTTGCTATTTCCCTGTTCAGAGGTGAGTGTTATCGGCCTGTAGCCTGCTGCTAACCCCGGCTAGCCGAAGATGGTTACAAAATTCATGTGACATTTAAAAATCATGTTCCTAATTCCTTTGATTTTAAATATTATGGATTTATTATAAAAGCATACATGGGATTGAGTCCCACAACAATGCAAAAAAATTACATCTCTAAAAGATTTGAATAATTATATTTCATGGTAAAGTTTATAGTTAAAGAGTGGGGACAGGTAACAAATGTTTTTTTTTTTTTCAGTGTTCTGAGTAGTTTTTATTAATGTTTTAGTAATATTACTATAAATCTGTACTGTAGTAGAATAGTGTTTAATTTTAGAAACTTTAAAACATTTTAATGTTAGCATAATCTAAACGCAACAAAACATAAAGGCTATTATTTTAAAAATCTAAATTAATAAAACTATTATAAAAATATAAAATTCAATAAACTAAAACTAGACTAAAATGCTGTTTGTTTTTATCGACTAAAACTAATAATAACCAACAGACTAAACTGTGACTAAACCTATTAATGTTATACATTTTAGTCAAAAGACTAAGATAAAAAATACCATATTTTTCAAACTATAAGGTGCACTTAAAATACTTTAAAATTCACTTAAAAAGTCAGGTATTAAGGAGCAGTAAAGCCACTCCGCTGAAGTACAGCGTTATACAGGAGTTTCAGTTTAGTTAGTTAGCATTAGCATTAGCTGCTAACCTCTATTTTCCTGTTCAAAAGGGAAGTATTATCGCTCTGGCTAGCACTGCTGGAGCGGTTAGCCGCTAATGATAATGCTTTAGCCTTAGTTCTCGCTGTAAATAAAGGAAAGAGCTTTACTCTCCCAAATAAACCGTTTTCAGGAGAGAAATCTGTGTAAATTAACATCCAGCACTCATTTGACTTTAAAATAAAGTCTATTTTATTTATTTAGTTTTGTTTACTTAGCTTAGCTTAGCTTAGCTCAAACCCTGTTCTAATAACACTGTGGTCCTATTAATACCTGCTCTGCAAGTCCATGTGGGCTTGGTTTTCTCCTCGGGCTGCTTTGTTCAGTGATGCACAAATAACAGACCTCTCTGAACATCAGGAGAAGATAATGACTCTCATGAGCATCAGCACAGCTTGAGTACAGCTGTGCAATATGGCCATTCTTCTTCTTGTTACCATGATGAATTGCATCACGTTACACTGCAACAGGTTTTACACCAAACTGGGATATCTGATGAACCTATTCTGTGCAACAGAGGAAACTCTTGCTCTTACTTACTTAGGGAAGTCCTTAGAAGTTTCACCATAACGTTTTTGACAGTCTTTGCATCAAAAAAATATTTTTTTAAATATATATATATATATATATATATATATATATATATATATATATATATATATATATATAACGTTTTTTTTTTTTTTTTTAAATATGGTATTTTTAGTCTTAGTCTTTTGACTAAAATGTATAATAGGTTAAGTATATATAAATGTATATATATATATATATATATATATATATATATATATATATATATATATATATAATAACCAACAGACTAAACTGTAACTAAACCTATGATACATTTTAGTCTAAAACTGCCATATTTTTCAAAAGAAAAATAAATAAATAAATAAATAAATAAATATATACTAGTATTAGTATTATTACTATTATTATTATTATATTAGTATTATATATTTAGTCTTAGTCTTTTGACTAAAATGTATAATAGGTTTAATATATATACATGTAAATATATAAATAATAAAAAATACATATATATATAAATAAATAAATATATATATATATATATATATATATATATATTTTTTTTTTTTTTTTTACGTGAGTTCTGCATAATATGTCCCCTTTAATAAACATTTTCACAACTTAACTAATGGGCGACATGTACCAAACCATCAACAAACACGCACTGTATTCACTGAAACTGTAAAAAGGTGTTATCTCCTCAATCTCAAGTTTTTCAAAACCACAGACTTCCAAACCACAGATTATGTCCAGCCTTTGATCAGATTACATCACCAGTGAAGGGGCTCTATTAGAAGTAGTTTTTTTAGCCTACACCTGGAGTTAATCTCGGTCTAGATCTGCTGCTTCATTGTAGCAAATATTACTAGAACTACATGAACACGATGCCTCTTGGGAAATGAGCTTAATTCTCTTTTCACGCCAAACAATCGAGAAATCCCCCACCCTGTACTGCTCATTGACACCACATGATTTATGTAATGCAGATCATTTAAATTCCCAGAACCTCTCTCCAACACGATATCCTGAGAACATCGGAGGACCATACAGGCCGCTGTGATAACAATCGAGTTAAAGTGAAAGAGGCTTTAAGTAATCTGGACCTTGGGTTTTGAATAACAGGCAATAACAATAACCGGGGATGCTCTTTGTCTGGACAGCATTCGAAAACGTGAAAATGACCCAAGTCAGGCTAAATTAACAAGTACATGAATGTTAACTGTAGGCCTTTTCAAGTCGAGGGCACAGTCTCCATCTGTCGCCCAAGGCCGTGATCATGTTACATCTGTGAATTGGCCAGCAGTTTGGCAGTTGACGCAACGTACTACTGACCGAAGGAACTTTGCCCAGGGTCTGTGGAAGTGGTCTACAACCATGCCCCTAAAAACCTCAACCTCAATCAACCTCGCCTGATCATTTCCTTACAGCCTTTAAAATCTTTGGCTGTGTCCCAATGGCATAGGACAGTAAAATATTACAAGATACACTGATAATATAGACAAATTTCCACACAGATTATATGTTTTTCATCTCCTCTGAGCATATAGATGCTGAGACTGGTCAGAAACAGCGTTGCTGCTGGAGTTTTTAAACATTGTGTTTTAAACAACTACAGTCCTCCACTCTACTAACTCTTTTAGAGGCCACAGGAAGCTGCCCATAGGATGCTGCCCAAAGAAAACTACCCACAGGTTGCTGCCCAAACGATATTGGCCACAGAAAACTGTCTATAGGATGCTGCCCAGAGGACACTGGTCACAGGATGCTGCCAAAAAGATATTTACCACAGAATACTGCCCACAGGACGCTGCCCACAGGACATTGCCCAGAGGATGCTTCCCACAAGACACTGCCCACAGGATGATGCCCAAAATACATTGCCCAGAAGACGCTGCCCAAAGGATGCTGCCCACAGGACACTGCCCAAAAGATGCTGCCCACTGGAAATTGCCCAAAAGATGCTGCCCACAGGACACTGCCCACAGGACTCAGACGCTGACCTAGACAAGACGCTGCTCAAAACACATTGTCCAGAGGATGCTGCCTACAGAACATTGCAAAATCAAGTTTTTTGTGTGCATTATTGAGCCAACCACTACAAAATATTCATTAGATTTTCATATATTTTTTCACGGATGTAAAATATTTTTTTGAAACAAAAAATTGACCTTCAGTTTACAATGCATTGGTCTGTCCACATTCAAGCAAAAAGGAGGCGGGTTTTGCATGACTGAAATTAACTGCCTGGCTGCACTGCAAGGAAGAGTGCCAACTGAACAGAGTTTTCTAGAAGAACTTTGATCATAACCACATTTACACCTGTCATTAGGCACAGTGCCAACAGATTCATGTTTATCTCCTCTAAAGCGTCCTTCTCCTTTGGCAGTACTTCTCTACAGGCTGTGTGTGTGCATGCACGCCTGTGTCAGCAATAGGTGCAACTTAGCGTAGATGTGAAAGTCTTTACAAACTCTTTCTCCATTAAATGAAGATGTTGACAACAAATGATCAGAAAAAACTGTGCCTCAGAGAAGCTTGTCAGAAATCTTAAAACAACAGACAAGCCTGTATTTTTCAGCTATTAGCAGTCTGACATTCCAGAGTATTCAAAGATACGGAAAGATTTTAGGTCATGTCCAAAATCTAGGCATTCCAAAGTCTAAGGTTTACAAATTTTAGGCATCCCAAATTATAGACATCACAATGTCTAAATGTCCCAAAGTCTTGGCGTCCCAAAATCTAAGCTTTCCATAGTCTAGGCATCCCATTTTCTGTGCATTCCAAATTCTAAGTATCCCAAAGACTAAGCGTCCCATTTTCTAGGCATGCCAAAGACTAGGAGTCCTAAAGTCTAAACATCCCTAAGTCTAAGCTTTCCAAAGTCTAGTCATCCCACAGTCTAAGCTTTCCAAATTCTAGGCATCCCAAAGTCTAAGCTTTCCAAAGTCTAAGCTTCCCAAAGTCTAAGCATCCCAAAGTCTAAGCTTTCCAAAGTCTAGTCATCCCAAAGTCTAACCATTCCAAATTCTAAGTATCCCAAAGACTAAGCGTCCCATTTTCTAGGCATACCAAAGACTAGGAGTCCTAAAGTCTAAGCATCCTGAAGTCTACATGTCCCAAAGTCTAAGTGCCCAAATTCTAGACGTCCCAAAGTCTAAACATTCCAAAGTCTAAGGGTCCCAAAGTCTAGGTGTCCCCTATCTAGGCATCCCAAATTCTAGAAGTCCTAAAGTCTTATCATCCCAAAGTCTAGGGATCCCAAAGACTAGGCCTCCCAAAGTCTTAGTTTTCAAAAGACTAAGTGTCCCAAATTCTAAGCATCCGAAATTATAGGCATCCCAAAGTCTAGGTGTGCCAAAGTCTAAGCTATAGTCTAAACATCCCAAAGTCTATACGTCCCAAATTCTAGTCATCCCAAAGACTATGAGTGCCAAAGTCTAAGCATCCTAAATTTTTGGTGTCCCAAAGTCTAGGCATCCCATTTTTTGACACCATTAGTTGGTTTATATGGTTCGAAAACGTTTGTTTACTTTATTATTTACCCCCTCTGTTTGGTTTGTTTTCACGCAGGCACAAGCCTTAATGCCCCAAAATGGCTCCCAACAAAGAACAATGTCTTTTTTGATTGGTCAGAACTGCAGCATAGACAGGGTTTGTTCATAGCTGTCGTAATAAATTTTCTAGGTAATAAATCTTGTTTCACTGCACATGAACAGAATTTAGCTCAAACATGGTTTATAGTAATTCATACCCATTGAACATTTTCATATTCTGAATAAAGTTGTGGAGATAAAGTTTAGAGTAGAGTTAGGTTCTAAAAACACATCCCAAGCTTTGAGCATCCCAAGTAGCACTATTCAATCCATAATCAAATAATGGAGAAAGTATTCTACAACTGTTTCTACAAACCCTACCAAGACATGGCCATATTCCACCAAAACTGAAAGATCGAGCAAGGAGAGCACTGATCAGAAAAGCACCCAAGTGGCCCATGGTCACTCTGGATGAGCTACAGAGATCCACAGCTCAGGTAAAAGAATCTTTCCACAGGAAAACTTTTGGGTCTAAATGTGAAGCGCTATGTGTGGCAGAAAAGTAATGCTACTCATGACCCTAAACACACACTGTGAAACATGGTGGTGGCAGCCTCATCATGCTGTGGGGATGATTTATTTTGTTTTTAGCACTGACAGATTTGGGAAGCTGGTCAGAGTTGGTAGGAAGCTGGATGGAGCTAAATACAGGGCAATCCTGGAAGAAAACCTGTTGGAAGTTGCGAAAGACTTGAGACCTTGACCCAGACAATGACCCAGAACATTCAGCCAGAACTACAGAGCTACAGTGGAATGGTTTAGATCAAAGAATTTTCATGTGTTAGAATGGCCCAATCAAAGTCCTAAAGACCTAAATTTCCTTGAGCATCTGTGGCAAGAAAATTAAAACTGCTGTTTACAGACGCTCTCCATCCAATATGGCTGAACTTTAGTTGTTTTGTAAAGAAGAATGTGGTAAAAATCTCTCTAGAGTCTCTAGATGCACAAACCTGGTAGAGACAAACCCCAAAAGACTTGCAGATTTTTTTTTTTAAACCATGCATCATTTTTGTTCCACTTCAGAATTATAAAAGCTAAAGTATAAATCCTTTTGCAAGCCACTGTAACTGACGTAGTTTTAGGCCCACAGCAGCATCACGCCGCACTGAACTTGAGCTTCGCCGAAGCGAAGGCTGGTTTTGTGGGTCTCTGAAGGCGCTGATGGACAAGTGCTCTTCTTCGATTTCTCGGAAACAAAGGGAGCATTTCTTAGCCGAAGCTGAAGCATCCAAGATTCCTGCAAAATGGAACAAGGTTCACTGACCTTCCTTGGCTGCAGCTAACACTTTCGGGACACGTCTACTATCAGTCCCTGGGATCTCTTTCTGAGCCTGGCGATTGGCTGACAGGGGTGGTAACAGGTTTAGAGTAGTGACATCTGAAGAACTCTGCCCCCTCTCTTTTTTGCCTCAGGCTCTGAAAAAACAAGACCTGAGTCGGCTAATGAGAGGCTTTGCTGATTGGTGGGTAACTGATGAGGTGTGGCAGGTGTGGAGTGGGCCAAACAATGCACTACTGTATGCACTGTTGTTGTTGTTTTTGTTGCCCACCAGGACCCTAATCTAGATAAGTGCTCTAGATAACTGACCCTGGAGGCTCAACAGAAGGTCTATAGGTGGTGTCCACCATACCTTCAGCTCCTAACATGTCCCAACAAATAATTACTAGGTGCACAAAGATCTAGAGATCACAGGGCATCTCACAAAAACGATGATCTCACGATACTTCAAAACACATGATAATACACTCTAAAAAACAGAGGTACGATATGAGTACTTTTTTGTACTCGAAGGTACACTCTTTATAATTGTACCCTCAAAGGTACAATATTGGTCTTTACGGGTTCAGATTTGTTCCCTCTGAAGTACAAAGTCATTTCTAACAGCAATAAGTACAAATTTGTACCATTTAACCAGCCAAAGGGTACATTCAGTATTCTGCATCACTGTACTAATGAACAATATATATTTAAATTGCACATTTTTTATTTGAAAGCCAGACAATTTTGTATCATCAAGTTTTTGAGCCATATTTAGTTGATGATAATGTTTATAATCTTTATAATCTTTACTGCCACAAAAACCATGGGTACAAAAAAGGACTTTCACTGAAAGGTACTTTTTTGTGCCTCAATATAAGGTACAGCCCCAGCGACAAGCTTTGTACTCTTTTAAGTACAAATCTGTACTTATATTTCTTAGAGTGTAGGGCTGCAACTAATGAATATTTTGGTAGCCGACCAATATGATGATTATTTTTTCGATTAGTCGGTTAGTCAACGATTATTTCTACCATGTCCTCCCCCTTTCAAAAAATGAAACTGAAACTTAGTTCTGTTCAATCAATTATCCGAAAATAGACAAAGTATTCTACAACTGTTTCTACAAACCTTCCAAGACATGGCCATGGTCCACCCAAACTGTCAGATCAAGCAAGGAGAGCACTGGTCAGAAAAGCAGCCAAGAGGCCCATGGTCACTCTGGACGAGCTGCAGAGATCCACAGCTCCAGTTGAAAGAATCTGTCCATGGGACAGAAAAAAACTTTTTGGCCTAAATGCAAAGCCCTATGTGTGGCAGAAAAATAACACTGCTCATCACCCTAAACACACAAACTTATTGAGTAAATATGTATGTAGGTTTTGGGCATTTTTGGGGACAAATATTTAATTGTAGTTGATTGTAAACTGTGTAAGTGAGCCCTTTACCCATCATCCATTGCATTTCTGTTCCCAGAACTTTGGGTAGTGCCCTACTGTTACAAAAATTAACGATTAGCCGACAATGAAATTTGTAGTCGACAAATTTAAATAATCGGCATTATCGATTATATCGACTAATCGTCGCAGCCCTTCCTGATATATCGCAAGACAATTCTCTGCGATACTTTAGCGCATCTCCTAAATAATTAGCAAATACCAGGAATTTATGGTTTTATTTTTTGGTCGGTTTCACAGAATTATACAAACCAATACTCTTCATCGCAGATTTACCCTGTTCATTTAATTATAGCGCCACCATATGGAGTAATTAAGCATTCACTACAGTAATTCAACTTGGTACGATATGAGACGAAATGTTTAAATGTGTTTATTATTTCTTTTATTGTTGATTATTATTTTAATGGATTACAGCCAATAAAAAAAAACACAAATCAGTCTCTCAGAAAATTACTGATTTGTGTTTTTTTTTATTGGCTGTGATCCATTAAAATAATAATCAACAATAAAAGAAATAATAAACACATTTAAACATTTCGTCTCATATCGTACCAAGTTGAATTACTGTAGTAAATGCTTAATTACTCCATATGGTGGCGCTATAATTATCCAATGAGCAATTGGTACTTTTGGCAGTGTGGGCAGTTCTGTGCCAAATCCTGCTGGAACATGAAATCCGCATCTCCATAAAAGTTTTTTTTTCTTTTTTAGCTGTAAGCCATAATTAAAAAACAATTTAAAAAATAAAGGCTTAAAATAGATCTCTCTGTGTTTAATACACCTATATAATACATGAGTTCCACATTTTTTGAACTGAATTACTGAAATAAATCTAAATAAATATTTTTTTGAGATGCACCTGTATATCACGATTACAATATACTGTCCAACACTAACAATTACATCGTCAATGTATAGTCCCATATATGGACAAGACCTCAATATTTATATAATTTGATGACCAAATATATACAATTATTAATTATTCACAAGTTTGCGTAGTGAGTAAATCCTGTTGATGTGAATAAAGCAGGTTCAATCCATTGAAAAAAACTGTTAGAACACATGACCACATGAAGTAATCAGCTAAATATATTCTTTTATAAGGTCAAAGATTAATCTTTAAAGACTGATAAAAACTGGTTTGTCATTTACAGCTCTGGAAAAAAAAATAAGAGACCACTTCAGTTTCTGAATCAGTTTCTATGATTTTGCTATTTATAGGTTTGTATTTAAGTAAAATGAACATTTTTGTTTTATCCTATAAACTACGGACAACATTTCTCCCAAATTCCAAATAGAATATTAAAGTCATTTAGAGCATTTATGTGCAGAAAATGAGAAATGGCTGATTCATAAAGTTTTAAGAGTTCAAAAATAATCAATATTTGGTGGAATAACCCTGTTTTTTTAATCACAGTTTTTTTTTTCATGCACCTTGGCATCATGTTCTCCTCCTCCACCAGTCTTACACACTGCTTTTGGATAACTTTATGCTTTACACTACTGGTGCATAAAAAAATCAAGCAGTTCAGCTTGAAGGTTTGATGATCAGCTTGTGATCATCCATCTTCCTCTTGATTATTATATTCCAGAGGTTTTCAATTTGGTTAAATCGAAGAAACCCATATTTTTTAAGTGGTTTCTTATTTTTTTCCAGAGCTGTAGATCATCCACACTATGAAGGAACAGATAAGAAATCATAATAAGCATTTTGGTGGCTCTTATCTGGGGTGTCTTGGTCTTCCTTTCCTGGGCCTGCGGCAGTCCTGATGAGTGCCAGTTTTATCATTCAAAATTTTTGATGGTCTTTGGGACTGAACTTAAGAAGTTTTTTTTTTCAGATGAACTTAAAGTATTTTTTTCTTCACATAGTTGAGTAGTTCTTGCTTCTCATAACACGGATTAGAAGTTAACTCAAATATTATGGGCTGTTCACTGTATGCCTATAACTCTACCTCTTCAAACTTTACAACTGATGCTTTCAAACTGACATTAAGAGACAAGAAATTCTTAAAGTAATGAACTCTTGCTGAGTTCAGCACAGCTGTTACCTGAAAGCCTGAGTTCCAGGTGACTCTACCTCATAAAGCTGACTGAGAAAATGCTGCACAAGATGTGCAAAACTGTCTCTATCTAAGCAAGAGGTGCTACTTTAATAAATCTAAAATATACATAGTAAAACATATTCTGGTTTGTTTCACACTTTTTGTTCGCGAAATTAGTGCTGGACGATATGGCCAAAATTTATATCGCGATATATTCCTTAATTTCGGTCGATACGATATCATTTTGATATTGATATAAATACTTTGAAGGCCTCCAAAAAAACGCTGAAAATCCCTCCAATGGAAATCTGTATATCACTGTCAAAAAATTGAATTTAAGTCTTCGAAGCCTCCTCTCACAAAAACTATATTATTATACTTTAAAGATAAAAATGGTCAAAACAAATCAATACTCACATTACCAATATAAATAACTTTAAATTATAACAGAGGCTTCTTATTCTTTTGTAAACAAATTTAACAGATTAAAACAAAAGCGTTTGAACCAGGATAAAGAATGCAAGAAGCCTTCATATACATAAAAGGAGCATGACATCCCCGTCAAATCAACATACCTATAGGCTTTATTAACTATAAATAACTTAGTTACAACATAAGCTGCAAAAGTGCTTCAGCCAGAATAAGGAAAATATTGTATGTGGTGAAACTGCTTGATGTGGTGGAACCATAGACTGTGTATAGCTGGACAGATCACTGTCTCTCAAAAGTGAAGCCACCACAGGTCGGGCGCCCCCTGCTGTTCGGTTTCAGAAAGCTGTGTAACTCCACCCACCCCCATAGGTTTCAATGGCAAAACAGACAACTTTCAATCACGTTTTTTTCTTATATACTACTAATTCTACCTCCATTATTTAAATGCAACAGCTAGTGTAACCTCTGCTTATATTGTACAATTTTTATATCCCCACAGAATTCGTTTTTTTAAAACGTTATTCAGCTCTATTCAAAAAGGTGTGGTTATTGTAAAAGGGCTGGTTATGGGCGGGACCAATAACAGACCGTCAGCTCCGCTCGGCTCTGCAGCCTGTGACCTCGAGGCAGTCCTCAGGGGCGGGGTTATTCAAATGAGTAGGCTGTCTCTCCACAGTCTTTCTCCCTCCTCTGGTCTCTACTGCGCAGACTCTGGTATCAGGATCGCCAACATGGCAGAAGATTTTGGCTTCATTTTCATTGAATGAATGGGAACGGCGACACGGCGTCCATCTTTTTCACAGTCTCCGGGTGGAACAGATTAGATGTATTACCGCCGCTGGTCGGCTCCACGCTCCGGCACAACCTGCAGCAAACTGAAGTCTGAAGTTTGTCAGACCTTCGAAAGCCGAACCACTGAATTAGACCTGCCTCCCTCAACCCAAATCTCTTCGGCTTAATTACTTGTGTAAATGATACATATCAACATACCACAAAAATGATGTCACCATTATTGAAACATTTCTTATCGCGATAAATACAGATATCGAATTATTTTCCAGGCCTATGCTAAATAATTTAATATGTTTTTCCTCAACGTTTGGACAAGTTTAGCGTTAATCTACAAAATAAAGAATTTAAGGTGTGTCAAAACTTTTAACTGTTACTGTACCTCCAGTTTAACAACCGTTTTAATGTTTATGCCCTGTGCTGTTTTAACTGTATGTTTTTTTTTTTTGTCATAAAGCTAAAATACGGTTGAGGCAGGGCTTACAAACACACGTCTTCACGTTCATTAGCAAAAAAATTCAAAATTCTAACTCAAAAAGGTTTGTAAAACCATGCAAACACATATATCATTTTTTTTGTATGGTATCAGTTTAAGCAGACTGTGTTTGTCTATTGTTGTGACTTAGATGAAGATCAGAAACCATTTAATAATGACCAATTTACGCAGAAATCCAAGTAATCCCGAAGGGTTCACATACTTTTTCTTGCAGCTGTATCTAAACACTATTGTATTAGTGTAGGTTTTTAGTAGCAGCGTTTTACTACAATAAACAAATATTTATTAGCCTGTTTTCTTGGATCACTTTGGTAATGAAATTTAGTAGAGCGTTTTTAACATTTGCTAAACAATAATCCTAAAAGTAAATAAATAAATAAATAAATAACAGTAAAGTGGCCGTCCCCAAAAATGGACAATTACTTGATTACTTTATTAAATAAATTTCAGGTCAGTAGTTTGCAGGGCTTTAACCCCTTATGCTCTGTTTTAAAGAGTTTAAGAGGTTTAAAAATAACATTTAGTAGAACTTTTATTGAAATTGAATAGATACAATAGCCCCAAAAGAAAAAAAAAAAAAATATATATATATATATATACAGTAGTGTGAACAATTTATTCTGCTCTTGCATTTTTGTCACACTGATATTTGTCAGATCATCGAACAAACTTATATAAATATATTTTTTAATAATGTTTTCAATTATTATGGGAAAAAAAAAACTATTCAAACTAATCTAGCCCTGTGTGAAAAAGTGTTTGCCCTCCATAAATTAACTGTGATTAATCAAACCTTTCGGAAAGCTGAGTTTCATTTCACTACTAACCACACTAACCAGGCCTGATTACTGCCAGACCCGTAGCATCAAGAAATCACTTAAATAGAACCTGTCTGACAACAACATGAAGCAGATAAAAGATCTCAAATAGCAACACAATATGCACCAATCTGATAAAACTCAAAAACAGATGAGAAAACAAAGTCACAAATGGGGAAAACAAGCAACACTGGTAAAACTTCCCAGGAGTGACCGGTTGACCGAACAAAATTACTCCAAAAGGGCATGAACAACTCATCCAGGAGGTCACAGACAAAAGACCCCAGAACAACATTTAAAGAACTGCAGCTCTCTCTTACAACCTCAGTTAAGATCAGTGCTAATGATTCAATAATAAAAGAGAAAGAGACTTGGTGAAAATGGTCTCCATGGGAGAATTACATAATAAAAAACACTGCTGACCAAAAACAACACAGAGACCCGTCTCACATTTACCAACAAACATCATGATGATGATCTCCAGAACTTTAAGTAAATATTCTTTGGACTAAAGTGGAACTTTTTGGAAAGTGTGTTTCCTGTTTCATCTGGCGTAAAACTATTAACACATCATTTCAGAAAAATAACATCTTACTGAACGTAGTAAAACATGGTGGTGGTAGTATGTAGTGATGATCTGGGGCTGCTGGATAACTTGCTGTAATAAATAGATGGAAGCAGGAATTCTGTTGTTTACCAGACAATCCTGAAGGAGAATATCGCGTATATCAGTTTGTGACCTCAAGCTCAGGAGTACTTGGGTTCTGCAGCAGGACGATGACCCAAAGCACACAAACGACAAGTCCACCTCTGAAAGACTTAAAAAAAAAAACTAAATGAAGGTTTTGGAGGAGTGGTCTAGTTTAACGTCTGATTGAGATGCTTTGGATGATCTTAAACAGGAAGTGGAAAAAAAATTCCTCCACAGAGGGATTTTCACACAACGCTAGATTGGTTTGGATAGTTTTTTTTTACTTCTCTTTAATTAATAAAATGTATAAAAACATTTAAAAAGTGTTAAACATTTAAAAAGTGTAAAAAGAAAACAAAAGAAAACAAATTACTAGATTACTGATATGACTTGTGATCATTGAATTTCTACTATATTTACACCTAATTTACTCCTAAAAGTAAAAGGACAAAATAGTAGCACATTGCCTGGACCCATAAGAACTGCTATACTTACTTAATTACTGCATTTAATAACTAACAATTAAATATATTTTAGTTATATTTTAGAAATAAATTTTATATTAGTTCATTTCAGTACAAATTCTGTGTGGTAACTCACCAGGAAGTCACTAGTAACAAGGCTTTCACTACTTTAACCCCTCGTGCTCTGTGGCTTTTATTACTTCCTAAGAATTGCTAATCAGTAACTACATGCAAAGCCATGCAAACTGGCAAACTGAGTGTTTCCAAGTTAAAGCAAAAGAGGAAAGTCAGGAACCACAGGTGGATTATAAAATATGGGTTAATAAAGAACTGTAATAAAATAAATAGAAATTTGCTATTCAAAAGTTCTAAAAGAAAAGTGAATAAACAATAGTGTCGCATTTGATAATAAAACACCACCAAACACCAAATAACCGCAAATTTTAATCTAAGGACCTTGGCCTTGGCAACCCAATATTTACTATGTGGTCAGAGAAACATGATCAGAGGCATTCGTTTATGTTTTAGGGTTATTAATATAATAAACATACATTTATCATCATTTGTTTATTTTGTCACACTCAGGTCACCATCAGCCAGAAACCGCCAGTGGTTCCAAGGAAAAAACATAATATACAACAGCCCTATAAAAAGAGTGGAGTGCAATGTATGGACCCTTAATAATTGACTAGAATGCTAATTAAGGAACAATTAGAAATGTTTGATTAACAATGACAAATTTTATACACAACAGTCCTAGCAGAAAAAATAAATACATTTGGGAGCTCTGCTTGGACCCCTGAGAATTGCCATTTACTTGGTTACTGATTATTAAACCATTAGAAATCTATGGTTAACAACAGGGCTGGTTCCAGATGGGGGGACTGAGGCAGGCGTAAACACCCCATCCCCCCCACCCCCACCCCCCAACTCACAAAAACCAATTCTGCTGTGCAATGTGAAAATATGTATTTGCTTATCCCTTGAATCCCTTGAGGATTCTTCCTCACCTCATTGATCATTCTGCGCTGTGCTCTTGCAATCATCTTTACAGGACCTTACCACGCCTAGAGAGAGTAGCAGTAACAGTGCTGAACTTTCTCCGTTTGTAGTTTCTCCGTCTGTCTTACTACATGAACATGTGAACATCAAGGCTTTCCAGCTTCATTTAACCATTTAATGCACCTTTAAATTTTTTTTTCAAATTCAATTAAAATGTCTAAATTTAAAAATAAATAAATACATTTAAGTCACCGATTTAAACAAATGTTTCTAGGACTACATATTTAAAAAATAATAATAATAATAAAAAAAAAGACGATGAGCGGGCGAGGGGGAAACCAGAGGGTGAAGGACTGAGGGACTATTATTCCCTATGCAAAGAAATGCAAACGTCACTGAGCCTCTTGCATTTGAATACAGCCGTAGCAAGAAAGGCAAGAAAAAACAGTATGGAGTCGTACCACCCGAGTTTCTAATTTTTATTCCATTTTTTTTCCCTAATTTACAAGGCCAATTACCCAACCCACTCAAATTGTGCTCTCTCAGGGCTCCGGCAGCTGATGGCAAGTTGCATCACCGGGATTTGGACATTTTTAAATATGCAATAAGTCATTTTTTCTAAAGGTTCAGTATATCGTAAATGTTATTCAATTTAAAACACAATGTTGTTGGGGTGATTAAACTTCAATCAGTAGGATGCGTAAATCCAATATTTGGCTATAATATTTTAAATATTGTATATTATAATGAAATCATATAGTGACTTTCAACGGTTGTAAAGAGACAGTATATTTTATTGCAATTATTTTTTTTAGGATGTGATATATTTAAAAAAAAATACAAGTAAAACTATTAATTACTACTACTAATAATTATTATTAATTATACTACTAAATAATAACTTTAAATCTTTAACAGTGTTACTTACTGCACCTTTAAAAAAATTTTTTGCAAATACAATTTCAGAAATGTCTTCTAAATATTAAGAAATTAAATTAAATAAAATTAAAAATGTATAATGTATAAACCCATTATTTTTCTATTAAATTCTAAATAAATCAGTGGCCTGTTGAGATAATGATAATGTTTAAACTATTAACTTATAATTACTTATATTACCAAATAAAATATTGCACACATCATTGCACATTTAAACATTTTTTACATTACAATTCAAATGTCTAAATATAAAAATTAATTAATTGAATTAAATCTCTAAATTAAGTCTTAAAATAATAACTTTTATAACTTTTATAGGGCGGTCAACGGTAAATCGTTAATGCACGTAATTAATTTGAAATCAATAACGCGTTATTATTTTTAATGCAAGTTATTTGCACCACTGAGTTTGACCCTAAATTCGCCAAGCATCGTTGCTAGGTTACCTCCCTGTATGTGGCGGAGTAATACTGTACATGGAGAGCTTCGGTTACAGTGCATTACTGGCTCATAATGTCCCTCATAGAACGCCTCTCAGCCAATCACATTGCAGGGTCGGAACTAACTGTGGTATAATGCGTAATCACAGAATATTGTTGCGACACCACTACTTATAACTACTTATTGAACCTTTAACAATGTTACGTATTGCTCCTTTAAGTTTTATTATTATTATTATTATTATTATTATACTGTCTACACAGTGTAAGCGCTTCGTTTAGCATCGTTGCTTAGTGACCTACCTGTATGTGGCGGAGTAATACTGTACATGGAGAGCTTCAGTTACAGTGCATTACTGGCTGATAATGTCCCTCATAGAACGCCTCTCAGCCAATCACATTGCAGGGTTGGATTTAACTGTGGTATAATGTATAATCACAGAAAATATTGTTGCGACACCACTACTTATAACTACTTATTGAACCTTTAACAATGTTATGTATTGCTCCTTTAAGTTTATTATTATTATTATTATTATTATTATTATTATTATTATTATTATTATTATTATTATTATTATTATTATACTGTCTACACAATATAGATGTTTTTGTTTAATCCATTGCTCTATAAACAATAATGTATAAAAAGTTATGCATAAATTATTTATTTTACTATTATATTTTGAATAAATCAGTGGTATACATATTATCCAGCAGGCCTAAGGTTGCATATATAAACAACCCCCCCCCCCCCCCCCCCCTGCCTTCAATACAGGAAGTACAAACTTTAGACTTTAGAATACAAACAAGACAGAGCTATTAGTCCTCAAACCTGTCAAACAGGACTGATCTACTACACCTCCTCCCCCCGCCCATACACACACACACTCACAACACACACACACACACGCACACTCACACACACACACACACACACTCACACACACACACACACACACACACTCAGCTTTTAACACAGAAAGCCAAGCCAGCATGACTGTTAAAAATAGAACTGCTGTCATAGACTCTGCTGTTCTGAACTCACGTGGTGATGTACACACCTTGCTAACACACACACACACACACACACACACACACACATTAAAATCAACATGTCGTCTCATGTTTGCCTTGATCAAACCACATTAATGCCGTTCAGGACGCCCTGCTTACATGTAATTCAGTATTCAGTAATTCACTCATACAATTAATGTCTTTTCATGGCAGCGCCATGAAAAGGGAACACATGTTATTAATGCTTGAATAGACATTTATTAATGCAATATTTTAAAAAATAATAATAATCGCTGTAAAATTACCTTTTCTATCTTTAATTTTTATTTTTTAAATGTATCTTTCAATAAATCAAGCAGATGCCACCTTTTCTAATGACTCAAGCCATTTGTGTAATATTGACCTCAAAGCAATATTACAGCTAAACTACAACCTAGAAGCTTTCTTTTTCATCCTCATTTACACAACATTATAACATTGCATTACCTTACATAACATTATATAACCTGATTTTTGATTAAAAAAAGCAGAAATTGAATTATTTTGACAAGAGAATGGGAGAATCAGCCGATAACGCACTGTAACCGAACCTAGCGACGATGCAGCGCTTACAAGCCAAACAGCGCAGCTACAAACAGAGCAGAAATGGAACTATTTTAACTCTCGTTTAACTCGGGTTTTTATAAACAAACAGATCAGCATTTTCTCGTCCTCTTTAACTCAAAATCGCTCAAAAAACAACGATATTGGAACTGCATTTTAATCGCAATAATACACGAGGTTCGTGCTATAACGTGTAATATTGGCACTGCTGTGCTGATCTACGACCGTTGATCTACCAAATACAAATGTATAAATACTTATTAAACCTTAGACAAAGTTACATATTGCACCTTTAAACATTTTTTACATTTTAATTGAAATGTCTAAATATAAAAATAAATAAATACATTTAAGTCACTGGTTAAACAATTGTTTCTAGGACTACAAATTAAAAAATATATATATACTGTAAAAGCTTGCATCTGACGACGAACAAGGGCGATATTCTAGGTTGTAGCTAAACTACAACCTAGAAGCTTTCTTTTTCACCCTCATTTACACAACATTATAACATTGCATTACCTTACATAACATTATATAACCTGATTTAAAAAAAAAGCAGAAATTGAATTATTTTGACAAGAGAATGGGAGAAATTGAGCGGTGGTTTTCTGCTGGGTCCTAGTGCTTGATCTGTCTCTATTTAATATAGCGTGACTGGTTCTTAACCATAAAAACTGCAGGGGACCAAAACTGGCTTTTGAAAAAGTGCAGGAGACAAATGGATGCCTTAAGGTTAGCAGCTCATATGTGGAGCATCTTTTGCTGGAGTGGAGAAACAGGAAACAGCTGGTATGAAGTTCATGCTCAGGTCGAGGAGGTAAAAAAAAAAATGTCCAGGTGGTTTGCTTTTGCTGTTTTTTTTTTTTTGCAGCTATAGCTATTTTTTGCACAGCTGCACTGAGAGATGCAGTGTGGGTACGAGAGAGAAGCACGTAGCGCTAATGCTAATGCGTAAAAAAACAAAACGAGAGAAGCATGGATTCAGATTTGGCACGTTCACACAGAGTTAAAAAAATCAGCTCTGAGCCACATTGAGCAAAATTGAGTCACTCAGCATTGGGGAGAAACGTAAATAAAGCACTAGGGGTGGGCAATATTACATCGTATACAATATATTGTGACGCAGAAATATCATGATATTAAAAATCCAAATCGTGATAATAGCGCTGTTCTGTCTTAAAAGTAGTCTATTATTTACTGTGAATATTTTAGGTGTATTTATTGTATAATTGTTTTAGTTTGCAGTTTATATGCATGCTCTAAATATTCTGCAATATTATTTGCTGCATTATATAATTTTATGCTATATTATTTATTTTGCCACATTATGATTATTCTGTTATACTATTATACCATATACCTATTATACTATATATTATTATATATTCCTCATAGTTTATCGTTATCGCAAAAATACACTGAAATATCGTGATATTATTTTAGAGCCATATCGCCCACCCCTATAAAGCACAGTATCACCATATAGGGGTGGGCGATATGGCCCTAAAATAATAGAGAGTTTGAGGATCAGCTTGTGATCATCCATCTTCCTCTTGATTATTATTTTCCAGAGGTTTTTAATTTGGTAAAATCAAAGAAACTCATCATTTTTAAGCTGTTTCTTATTTTAAAGTTTCTCTCGGTTCATGAAGGTTCCTGACAAACGTCTCCACTGGTCTTTTAGATCGGTGTTAAAGCAAGACGGGGGTTGAATGTCAGCCTCCACCCTCCCACCCCCACTGGAAGGCCAAGTATCACCCTACCTCAATCCTGCTTAAATATTCATGAGGAAACACAAAATGGCCACAAAATGATGTAGGAGGCAAAAAACGCTGAGTTACACATGAGGCTTGATGTTGCAGTTCATGAGGCTTACGAGGTTTAAGAAGTTTAAGAACTTTATGAGGACTCCAACTCTCTAAAATGGGTACCTAATGAGTTTTTAAGTGTCTAATTTGACTTCTAGTCAGATTAGTATGGTTGTTTTAAACTAAAAATACTCACATTCATTTATTTACTAGTTTCTAAGTGTTTAAATTTACTTTTACTAATGATTTTTATTTTAAAACTAAAACTAAAAAAAAGCTAATAATTGCAGCCAAAACTCTATATACTTGTTCGTATATCCGTATATCCAACAAAATTACAAAATTAGACAAAGACAGCAACAGTTGTCTTAAGAAATTGGTATATTTTTAGCTAAAAGTGTTCATTTTCTAGAACTAGTTATCTAAAAATATAAAAAAATAACTGAGGTCCAATTTTTGACTTTCTCGAGCATACAGTTCCAATTCGTGTGCTGCAAGTACCTAAAACCATATTGTTGCTGTTTAATAAAAAACATTAAAAATCTCCAAGAAACAAAAAGCATTTTTAATGCTTAATTTTCAATGGAAGTCAATGTAAAACAAGTTTATTTAAGCAAATTTTGAAGAATTTCTCTTGGTCCATTCATCATATTTGCCCAAAATATGAGTATCATTTTAAACTTTAGCCACTTTTATTCAGCCTGCCACCTTTTTAGCTGATTTTAGTTTTTTATGATCTTTGGTATGTTTTTAGTTTTTGTTTTTTTGATTTTTTAGTCAACTTTGTTTTTAATCTTGGTTTGTTTTAGCTGTTTTTTTTTTTTTTCAAATTTCTTTTCTTTTATTGTTTTTAGTTATTGCTTATTTATATTTTACTCTTTTATGTGTTTAGTTTTATTTATTCAACTTTAGTTGCATTTTATTAGTTTTATTACCTTACATTTTTTCACCTATGATTTTATTATTCCTACTCTTAAATTCTTATTTTTACCTTATTTGTTTTAGATCTTTAGTTTTTTTTTTTTACTATTATCTTATATATCTTATTAAAATGCTGTTTTTTTATTATCTATTTATTCTCTATATTTTTTTTTGTCAATCCCTTCCCTATGTAATTTCTCGGCTACATTGTAAATGAGGGCCACCCTTAATGTACTTTGAGTTTAAATAAAGGTTGATTGATTGATCATTAATTTAATAAATAATTAACCTTTACAGAAGAGAGATAAAACCTTCATTTAAGGTCATTTTAAAGTATTTCCATTGGTCCATTCATCAACACATTTAGACACAGTGTAAGCAACAGTTTGTGTGTTTAAATTATGTAGTAAACTAAAAATCAACAAACATGTAGCTAAAAAAGACTATTTGTTTTAAGTGTTTACGTATGAATATATTTATAATCAGTGCTGTTGTAAGCATTTAACGTATTAAAAAACAAAACAATATAGACAACTAAAGAAAATTAGGTAATAATGCTATTTTAGTGCAAAACCAGTTCTAAAACATTATGGGGACCTGCCTCTCGGTCCTCACTTTGGTCCACTTTGTTAAACAGATAAAATCTCACAGAGTTCACAGTTATGGAAATGACCGGACCGAAAACAGTGCTTAAGCGAGTCAAAATTAGGAAAAACTCAAGGCCTGACAAACAAGTTTGAGGTTGACTGTCAACACAGGGACATGGAAGCAAAGCTCTAATACTAGCTTGATTAAAATACTGACTAAAATAACTTCTAACTTTTAACTTCTAACATTTTTTTTTACATTGTACATATTTAGGCTGAAGAAAGTTAAGAACTAGTTCATTGCTGTAACATGGGTTTTTCCCAGTTCTTTATTTTTTTTGTTTTGATGATTGCTACAAATGCTAAATGTACAGTTTTTTTAAAGCTTTAAAAGCACAATGTGCACTAATTTTACTCAATTACTGTTGTTTTAAACTTAAAAATACTAATATCTCAGTGTACAAATGAGCTCCAAAACTCCAAAAGAATATCACCTAACAGTTCCAATACACTTTAGTTTCTATTCTACTATGTACTATTCTGAAAGTATAAAATAAAAAAAAACTCCTCAAAGATTCTTTAAGATGTTTCCTAAGATGTTGTCTATCCAATTTTACTTCTACTTATAATGTTTTAGGTTTAAAATTAATACAAAAATAATTTAATCAGTATTTCAGTAGAAACTCAGAAAGGCTAATTTTCTACTTTTACTCAACTTATTATGGTTTAAAACTAAAATTATGGTCTAAAACTAGTTTTAAGTATAAAACTAGCTCCACAACAGAGAAATTGCTTGTTTTAAAACTAATAATAATAATCAGTATTTCAGTACAAGCACAAATAATCTCTAAAACATTTAAGTAGAATTCATATACTTTAGCGCATTCAGAAGCTTCAACAACTAAAAAAACAACTATGTAAAGAGTTTTAAGATGCTAGATTTTACTTCTAAAGTTAAAATCTAAAATTCTTCATTTCAATATCTATGGTAACTTTTATGCTTAACATAGCTACAATTTTAACAAATCAAACATTCTAATTGACTTGACTTGTTATTATTTAAAACAAATATTATTGTTTAAAAGTAGCATTTTAGCTTAAAATTAGCTCCACAAGAGAGGAATAGCTCACATATGTAGTACTAATTCACTTATTTAGGTTCTTATACTACCCATAAGTAGTACTAGTACTAAGACACTTAAGTTTATTAGCATACTGAATTAGTATATTTAATATATTTAGTTTTTAGTATGTTATAGTATGTTTTAGCTTGAATTACAACATGAACTAACGTGCAATAGCACTATTTAGGTGTAATAAGTGTTTTAGTACTAGAATTAATGTTTTGAAGCTCATTTTACACAGATAGCTGGTTTAATTTGTTTAACTTGAGTAAAAGCAAAATTAAACATCTAAAAACTCCCTAAGCATGAAGTTTGCCATCAAAGCCTATGTTTAGGGTTTTCTAAGCATTTAATTTTACTTTTACTCCTGATTTTATTTTAAAACTAAAACTAATAAAGCTAATAATTGGACCTAAATCTCTGTATATTTGGGTTATATGCAACAAATTACAACATTAGACAACAACAGTTGCCTTTAGAAATTGGTATATTTTTAGCTAAAAACTTAAATTTCTCTATGATGGAAAAAAAAAGTCAGGTCCCTAGACAAAAATTTTGATTCTTAAATAAAAAATTTGGGTCAAAATCAATGACTTTCTAGAGAATACAGACAATAAGACCATAGCATGGCTGTCCAATAAAAAAAAACAAGCATCTCCAATGGAAGTCAATGTAAAAAATAGTATATATAAGCTAATTTTAGAGACTTTCTATTGGTCCATTCATCATATTCTACTGAAATGCGAATGTAATTAGTTTAATTACAAAAAAATCATTGTGAGGTAAAAAATAAAATTAGACACATAATTAGAAACTTCTTAAGGGCAGAGTTTGCAATTGAAGCTTCTACTTCTATTTTTTTACTACTTTCAGTGTCTAATGCTATTTTTATACTAACTAAAGAGCATTAATACTCTTTTTGCCCTAAAACAAGATTTTGGATCAGTAGTTTAATGAAATTAAATCTTGGGTAAAAGTAGATTCAAACAAAGGGATATTTAATACCTGCACTACCAGTAACCTCAGTAGTTAATTAACGACACATTTCACACCCACATTTTTAGGTGTCTTGTTTTAATGTTTTAATTAACTTCTAATTAAGTACACATATACAGCTCTGTAAAAAAAAAGAGACCACTTAAGAGTGATGAGTTTCTTTGATTTTACTCAATTGAAAACCTCTGAAATCACAAGCCATCAAACCAAGCTGACCTGCTTGAATTTTTGCACCAGGAGTGTAAAGCATGACGTTATCTAAAATCAGTGTGTAAGCCTGGTGGAGGAGAACACGATGCCAAGATGCATGAATAAAAAATCTGTGATTAAAAACCAGGGTTATTCTATCAAATATTGATTTCTGAACTCTTAAAACTTTATGAATATGAGCTTTTCGTTTTCTTTGCATTATTTGAGGTCTGAAAGCTCTGCATCTTTTTGTGTGTGTGTGTGTGTGTGTGTTATTTCATACATTTCTCATTTTCGGCAAATAAATGCTCTAAATGACAATATTTTTATTTGGAATTTGGGAGAAATGTTGTCTGTAGTTTATAGAATAAAAAAGCAATGTTCATTTTACTTAAATATATACTTATAAATAGCAAAATCAGAGAAACTGATTCAGAAACTGAAGTGCTCTCTTAATTTTTTTTTTTGAGCTGTATATTTAGTGTAGTTTTGATCCGTTTCTGAATCTACTGGTGAAGAATTGAACCCTCCTGCTGACCTGCTATCAGGTGTCCTTCAGCCAGAACCGCCTCGGGTTAAAGTCTCAGCCTTACCTGGGCCAGGTGATCCTGGTGATCTTGGTGAAACAGGTGATCCTGATGAAACAGGTGATCTTGGTGAGGCAGGTAAGGCAGGTAAGAGTCTCGTCCTCGCGCTCCTGGCTCGTTTCGGATGTTACAGGTGTGTTAATCCGGGTATCTGCGGGCTCGGTGTGAACCTGAGCGCGAGCCGCGGAGCTGCGGGCGGCGGAGTGACCCTCCAGACTCACCCGAGCGGAGGAGCGAGGAGCGGAGGGGCGGGGCTTACAGACTCACCGCTTGGGGGGGCTGGCCGGTGGTACCGCCCGCTCGCGCTGTGATTGGCTAGTCGCGCCCCGGCTCTTGCGCTGCGCGTTCTGATTGGGTGGAACTGCATTCGGGAGTGAGGCGGCGGCGGCGGCAGCAGCAGGAGGAAGGGCGGGAGGGCGGGGTTAAAGAACGCAGGTGATTGCTAGGCAACCAGGTGGACGCTTTTGTTTTTTTTAGCGTCTTTTTACTATAAATATCTCGCGGTTATTCACGTATAGATTTACCTATAGAGACCTGTAGTCTTGGAACTACAGAACTACAGAGATACAGAGCAGAGAGAGACAGAGAGAGAGAGGTAGAAAAAGAGAGGTAGACAGAGAGGGAAAGAGAGAGAGAGAGACAGACAGAAAGGTACAGAGAGAGGTAGGGAGAGAGAGGTAGAGAGATAGAAATAAAAGGTGAAGACAGGAAAGGAAAGAAATGCATATAAAGG
Source organism: Astyanax mexicanus (assembly GCF_023375975.1). Classification (NCBI taxonomy): domain Eukaryota; kingdom Metazoa; phylum Chordata; class Actinopteri; order Characiformes; family Acestrorhamphidae; genus Astyanax; species Astyanax mexicanus. The sequence goes on along the minus strand of NC_064432.1, from coordinate 10,367,962 downwards.
GAGAGAAACAGAGACATACAGAAAGAGACAGAGAGATGGAAAGAGAGAAACAAAGTTAGAGAAAGAGCCTAAGAGAAAATTGAAGAGAGAGAGAGAGATGCAGAGAGAAAGAAACAGAGTGAAAGGGAAAATAAAACAGGTAAAGAGAGAGAGGTAAAGAGACAGGTAGAAAGAGAGAGATAAAGAGAAAGAGAGGAAGAGAGAGGGATGAGAGAGGTAGAGAGAGAAGGGTAGAAAGAGAGAGAGGTAAATATCCAAAGCAAATATCCAAACAGTCAATTACAATGGTAATTAATGTGTAATTAACTTGAATTGTTTTGTGAATTGTTATATATGCATCAATGTTAACTGATAAAGTGTTTTTTTTTTCAATTAATCAATTAATTAACGCTTTGGCAACACTGTAATTTACTATAGTCATGCCAATAAAGCTTCTTCACATTGACAAAAATATGAGAGAGGTAGAAAGAGAGAGAGAGAGAGAGAGATAAAGAGAAAGAGATACAGAAATAGAGAAACCAAATACGTCAAATATGTCACAGCCTGAGAGACAGTGGGTAACACCTAAAAAAAAAAAAAAGACCTCTAAACTTCTGGGGACCCCATCCCAGAGAAAGTGATTATTATTATATAATTATAATTATTGATAAATGGTATAATTATTATAAGAAACATAATGATTCTTTTTGTTATAAATGTTATCATGTCTGTTATGTATGTTCATATCTTTGTTGTTGTTAATTGTTAAAATACTTTGGCAACACTGTAACTTGCAGTCATGCTAATAAAGCTACATTGAAATGAATTGAATTGAATTGATAGAGAGAGAAAGAGAAGTATAGAAACAGATTGAAAGAGGTAGAGAGAGGTAAAGAGAGAGATAGAGAAAGGTAAAGAGGTAGAAAAAGAGGTAGAGAAACAGGTTGAAAGAGGTAAAGAAAGTTAAAGAGGGGGAGAGAGGTAAAGAGAGAGGTAGATAAACAGGTTGAAAGAGGTAGAGAGAGAGAGAGGTAGAGAAGCAGGTTGAAAGAGGTAAAGAAAGGTAAAGAGGGGGAGAGAGGTAGAGAAACAGGTTGAAAGAACTAGAGAGAGGTAAAGAGAGGTAGAGTGGTAGAGAAAGGTAAAGAGGTAGAGAGAGGTAGAGAAACAGGTTGAAAGAGGTGGAGAGAGGTAGAGAAACAGGTTGAAAGAGGTAAAGAAAGGTAAAGAGGGGGAGAGAGGTAAAGAGAGAGGTAGATAAACAGGTTGAAAGAGGTAGATAGAGAGAGAGAGGTAGAGAAACAGGTTGAAAGAGGTAAAGAAAGGTAAAGAGGGTGAGAGAGAGGTAGAGAAACAGGTTGAAAGAACTAGAGAGAGGTAAAGAGAGGAAGAGTGGTAGAGAAAGGTAAAGAGGTAGAGAGAGGTAGAGAAACAGGTTGAAAGAGGTGGAGAGAGAGATAGAGAAACAGGTTGAAAGAGGTAAAGAAAGGTAAAGAGGGGGAGAGAGGTAGAGAAACAGGTTGAAAGAGGTAAAGAAAGGTAAAGAGAGGGAGAGAGAGGTAAAGAGGTAGAGAGAAACTTAGAGAGAGAGAGAGAGAGAGAGAGAGAGAGAGGTAAAGAGAGAGGTAGAGAGAGAGGTAAAGAGCGGTAAAGAGAAATAGAAAGAGAGAGGTAGAGAGAGGTAAGGAGCGGTAAAGAGAAATAGAAAGAGAGAGGTAGAGAGAGTGAGATAGAGAGATGTAAAGAGAGAGAGGTAAGGAGTGTGAGAGAGGTAAAGAGAGAGGGGTAAAGAGAGAGAGGTAGAGAGAGATGTAGAGAGGTGAGAGGTAGAGAGAGCAAGAGAGGTAAAGAGAGAGAGGTAAAGAGATAAAGAGGTAGAGAGAGAGAGGTAAAGAGAGGTAAAGACAGATAGATCAAGAGAGAGAGAGGTAGAGAGAGCAAGAGAAGTAAAGAGAGGTAAAGAGAGAGGTAGAGAGAGAAAGAGATAAAGAGAGAAAAGTAGAAAGAGAGAGAGGTAGAGAGAGAGAAAAGAGAGAGAGAGAGAGATGAGGATTGTGTTTGAATCATTGATGATTCTCTCCTGTTGGAGGGTTTCATGTTGCTAATGCTCAGTTCTGGATGAAGAACCAGAACCGTGTCTCTACTGGAGTTTAAGTCGAGATACTGAAGGTAAAATTTTCCTGCAGTAACTACAGCTCACCTCCTTTAGACCTCCACTACAATAAAAGTCCTCAAAACTGAAAAAAAAAAACTTTTTATCATATTAATACGGTTGGACTGTAGATCCAACAGATCAACTAGGCCTGATTTCTGCCAGAGAATCCAAAAATCCCTTAAACAGAACCTTTCTGACAACATGAAGCAGATAAAAGATCATTTATCAGTTTAGAAAAGGTTAAAAAGTCATTTCTAAAGCTTTGCGACTCCAGAGAACCACAGTGATTCACTATTATTCACTAATTGAGAAAAACATGGAACACTGGTGAACCTTCCCAGGAGTGACCGGCCGACCGTACAAAATTACTCCAAAAGGGCATGAACAACTCATCCAGGAGGTCCCAAACAGAAGAACCCAGAACAACATTTAAAGAACTGCAGATTTCAGAAATTTTAGAACATCATACTGAATGTAGTAAAACATGGTGGTGGTAGTATGTAGTGATGATCTGGTGCTGCTGGATAACTTGCTGTAATATATGGAAGCAGGAATTCTGCTGTTTATCAGAAAATCCTGAAGGAGAATCATCAGTCCAGCCATCAGTTCGTGACCTCAAGCTCAGGTGTACTTGGGTTCTGCAGCAGGACAATGACCCAAAACACACAAACAAGTCAAACACCTCTGAATGGGTTAAAAAAAAATTAATTAAGGTTTTTCACACAAAATTATCATTTATAAAGTGATTTCTATATTTAGTCAGGTTATTTTGGTCTAATATTAAAGTTTGTTTGATTAATTGGAAAAATATCAGTAGGATATTTGTGTGTGGTTGTGTGTGTGTGTGTGTGTGGTTGTGTGTGAGTGTGTGTGTGTGGTTGTGTGTGTGGTTGTGTGTGAGTGTGTGTGTGTGGTTGTGTGTGTGTGTGTGTTGACTCTGCAGACTTTGTCCTATCATCAGCAGGAATGTCCATGTGACCTTAATCAATCATAAACCACACTAATAAAATCTGCAGTTATTACACACACACACACACATTCCCCCAACACACTAACACACACACACACACACACACACACTTCCCCAACACACTGACACACACACACACAAACACACACACATTCCCCCAACACACTGACACACACACACACACACACATCCCAAACACACACACACACACACACACACACACAAACACACACACACATACACACACACACACTTCCCAAACAAACACACACACACACACACACACACATTCCCCCAACACACTGACACACACACACACACTTCCCAAACAAACACACACACACACACACACACACATTCCCCCAACACACACATACACTTACACACAAACACACACACACTCCCCCAACACACACACAAACATTCCCCCAACACACAAACACACTTCCCAAACACACTCACACACACATTACCCCAAAACACACACACACACACACAGACACACACACACACACACACACACACAAGTAAGTGTTTACAGTTTTTATTGGTTGTTTTGACGCTGCCGTCGACTCAAATTCACATTTTTCGAAACAGTTAACACTGAGACCTAAACAGTGACACAGTGTTCAAAATTACACATTTTGTTTGCAAAAGGCCAAACCAGTGTCAAAACCTTTAAAATATGCAACAAAAGCAAATTTAGCCTTCAAACAACTCACATTTGACACAAGTGTATGAACACCTCCAATCAATCATTACACATTGGGCAACAAAATACAAAATACAGCACTCATGTGTGAATCAGTGACCATTGCTTGTCATTGTAGTCTATATGTGACTGTATGTAGTCAAATTTACCCTCTAGCAAAAAAAATGCATCCAGAATCAGATATGCTTTGATGCAAATTTTATTAATAAAATGCTTAATTTTTTTAGACTGTGGCTGACAAATGAAATATTCCAACTGAAAATACATGGAAATAAAAATAAAATCCATTACTGTGTAAGAAATTATGAAAAAACACAGAATTTTACAGTAAACAACGAAAAACTATAGTAGGTCTATACTATAAGAGTATAAGCGATAGCCACAAGTGATACTCTTCTGTCATTGCATTGAGCAAGGGCATCTGTTCATAGGGTCGGTGATTATATACCTTCCATCTCCATGCACTAAAGAATTCCTCTATGGGATTTAAAAACGGAGAGTATGGAGGAAGAAATTGTACCATCATCCGACAGTGCACTGCAAACCACTCATTCACAATACGAGAGTGGTGGAACGCCACATTGTCCCAGATAATCACGAACCGTGGCATGCCAGGCCTCAACAGGCCTCGCTCCTGAGGTGGGATCAGGATGTCATAAAGGGCATTCAGGAATGCTATGAGACGCTCAGTGTTGTATGGGCCAATGGTAGGAATATGGCACAGGACGCCATCATTGGAGATGGCAGCACACATAGTTATATTGGCACCCCTCTGCCCTGGAACAGTAATAGTGGCCCTATTCCCAATGAGGTTCCTTCCTCGTCTCCTTACTTTACAAAGATTGAAGCCGGCTTCGTCGACATAAATGAAGATATGATGTGCCCCCTCAGCTTCAAGCTCCATTATTCGCTAAATAATACAAAGGCAAAATTACAATTATGTCAAAGTGACTCCAGTTCACTCTACAGTAACTGCATAATATAACAAGGATTACGAGGATAGTACTGTTGTGTTTCCTTACCTCCACATATTGGCATCTGGCCTCCTTCACAGCTTCAGAGTTCCTCTGAAAAGGAACTCTATAGAGCTGTTTCATGGCCATATGATTCCTTCGGAGGACGCGGTCAATTGTGGCCTCACTCACAGTATGGATGTTCCTAAATACTCCCTGATCAGCAATCACTGCTGCCTTGATTTCACGCAGCCTAATGGCATTATTTGCCAGAACCATGTTGACAACGGCTGCCTCCTGTTCAGCATTAAAAATTCTCCCTCTACCACCACCGACTGGTAGTCTTTCGATTCTATAAAGAATACATGAAATGTGGACAAAATTACACGAAGTAATGTATATCACTGCAGATACTGTATTTCTGTATATACTGTATAGCAACATTACCTGTTCTCCTGTTGAAAAACTCTAACAATGGATGCAACAGTGTTTCTGTTGAGAACAGGTTGGACTCTCTGTCCAGCTTCTCTCAATGAAAGGCCATGATTTACATGATCAATCACAGTTGCCCGAATTTCATCGGTAACTTGAGCCCTTCCAGCTATACCTCTACCTCGCACACGGACTCCTCTTCCTCTGACCCCTCTACCTCTTACTCTCACTCTTCCTCTCATCTGCATTAGACCTCCTCGATCCATGCTTGCAAAGAACAACACAGGCCTGCAGACTGATTGCAAATTTAAATATTCTGTGAAGAAGTGTCAACCAGGTGCTTTCAGTGATGTAATAATGATCAGGGAGTGTCTAAGAGTTTGGAGCTTATGGTTTCTGTTCTGTAACCAAAGTTAAACTCCTGAAGTTTGGACTTCTTGAATGACATCTGCGTTAACTGTTTTGCAAAAGGGTGTGAAAACTGTGTTAATCCAATGAGAATGGGTTAACACATTTACAAGAGGTGTCTTCTGCTCTGCTGAGATGGTGATGATGAAGACTGAGAGGTTCCCAGTTTCTTCAAACAGGTCAAAGCAATCAATAAAAACTGTAAGTTTAGGAGCAGCAGGTGTGCGGAAGGCTGGGTCAGGTGACCGTGTGTGTGTGTGTGTGTGTGTGTGTGTGTGTGTGAACCGGAAGTTAAGAGTGGGAATGAGGGAAGGTTAATTGGGGTAAAGGTGGTGTACTGCTGCTGCTGCTGCTGCACCTTAGGGAAGGGCGTAGAGATATCAAAGGGCACTGGCACCCCGCCCTGAAGACACACACACACACACACACACACACACACATAAAACATACACACACACACACAGGGTTTTTTTGACCAGGAAACTTACTGGACTTTATAACATTAAGTCACAATAGTAGATTAAAGTATACTAAACATTATTGTGCTATAGTGCACGAAAGTGTTCTTGTAGCCATATATATATATATATATATATATATATATATATATATATATATATATATATATATATATCTGTATATTTAAAGAGTGCTAAAATGAACAACTTGTTTTGTACTTATCACAAAATAGTACAAAAGTCTTACTTAAATTGTGATAAGTGTATTTAACTGTACTAAAATTGAACTATTTTAAATATACTTAAGTAACATTTAAACATTTAAATATACTACTTCATGTATGATACAGTTGCAAAGGTATTGCTAAGTGGTTGCTAAGGTGTCGCTATGATATCTGTGGTGGTTGCTATGGTGTTGCCAGGTGGTTGCTAAGGTATCTGTGGTGGTTACAATGGTGTTGGTAGGTGGTTGCTAAGGCGTTGCTATGGTGTCTGTGGTGGTTGCTATGGTGTTGCTAAGCAGTTGTTAGGTGGTTTCTAAGCAGTTGCTACATGGTTGCTAAGGTGTTGCTATGGTGTCTGTGATGGTTGCTATGATGTTGCTAGTTAGTTGCTAGTTAGTTGCAAAGGTGTTGCTATGGTATCTGTGGTGATTACTATGGTGTTGCTAATGTGTTGCTAGGTGGTTGCTAAGGCATTGCTATGGTATCCATGATGGTTGCTATGGTGTTGCTTAGCAGTTGCTAGATATTAATCAGTATATTTAAAGAGTGCTAAAATTAACAACTTGTTTTGTACTTATCAAAAAATAGTACAAAAGTATTACTTAAATTGTGATTTAAGTGTATTTAACTGTTCTAAAATTGAACTATTTTAAATATACTTAAGTAACATTTAAACATTTAAATATACTTCTTCATGTATGTAACTCCATATTTTAAAATATGCTTACAGTACAATTATTTATAATACATTTAATTATTAGAGCATTACAACTGTATCACTGTTTTATTATACACCAGGTATATTAGAAAAAAATGTACTAAGAATTGATGTTAAATATATGTGAGTACAAATATACATGCTTCTTGTTCCGGTCTTTTGTAAGTAGCACACTTCTAGTATGTACTTCGTTGGGTATAAAAAATATATTTGAATATACTGTATTACAATGTTTAGCGGGTTACAAATTTACTTTATATTTTTTATTTGATATTTAAATGTGTTATTTACAGTAACACTGTAAATAATATACTATAATTTACTTATATTTATATGTTCCTTATTATAATTACATAGCATTGAAATACATTTTAACTGTTAAAATACATATTAATGTAATACCCAAATTATATATATATTGTATATATAATTTAATTTACTTTCTAAAAAGTTAAGTGAACTACTGTAACAGTTGTTTTAAACACACTTTGCTAAAAATGTACAAAAGTATATTTGCAAATAAGTATTTTCGAGGTATATTGAATATTTACGTTAAACTAAAAGTGTACTTCATAGCGGTCTATTTTTTTTAAATACACTATATTGTACTCGAGTATGATCAAAGTTTACTTTCAAACATTATATATATATATATATATATTTTATATATATATTTTTTATATATTTTTACTTATTTAACATATTTTTTTATACTTAAATACATTTAAGTATATATTTGTTAGTATATTTACAGCATACTTAGACATTTCTCAATATGTTTTAACTGCAATTAAGTATATATTTTGTATACCAGGGTTAATAAACAGATTAATAATTCTGGGATGACTAAAGAAGGTACTTTAATGGTGTGTGTGTGTGTGTGTGTGTGTGTGTGTGTGTGTGTTTCTGGCAGACTGCAACTGTACAGCTGAGTATCAGTTAAGACACTTGAGACTGATATCAATACTTAATCACCAACTGAAACCGAGAAAGTGAGAGAGAGAGAAAGAGAGAGAGAGAGAGAGAGAGAGAGAGAGAGAGAGAGAGAGGTTGATGTAGTCTGATGTAGAGTTTGGGTAAGTTGGGTAAGAGGGAGGGAAATAGAAAAAAAGGAAGGAAAAGGAAGATAAAAGTGTGGTCACATCATAAATCTAAAACTAGGAAAGTGCTTTTCCTAAAGAAAACACAGGAAGTTTGCACAGCTAAAATGGCTCTTACCAATCACTATGGTTGTTGCTATGATGTTGCTAGGCGCTTGCTATGGTGTCTGTGGTGGTTGCTAAGGTGTTGCTATGGTATCCATGGTGGTTGCTTAGGTGTTGCTAGTTGGTTGCTAAGGCGTTGCTATGGTACCTGTGGTGATTACTATGGTGTTGCTAAGGTGTTGCCAAGACGTTGCTATGGTATCCATAGTGGTTGCAATGATGTTGCTAAGCAGTTGGTAGGGCGTTGCTAAGGTGTTATTAGGTTGTTGCTAAGGTGTTGCTATGGTATCTATGGTGATTGCTATGGTGTTGCTAGGTGGTTGCTAAGGCGTTGCTATGGTACCTGTGGTGATTACTATGGTGTTGCTAAGGTGTTGCTAAGGCATTGCTATGGTATCCATAGTGGTTGCAATGATGTTGCTAAGCAGTTGGTAGGTGGTTGCTAAGGTGTTGCTATGGTATCCATGGTGGTTGCTATGGTGTTGCTAGATGGTTGCTAAGGCGTTGCTATGGTATCCATAGTGGTTGCAATGATGTTGCTAAGCAGTTGGTAGGCGGTTGCTAAGGTGTTACTAGGTGGTTGCTAAGGCATTGCTATGGTATCCATGGTGGTTGCTATGGTGTCTGTGGTGGTTGTTAAGGTGTTGCTAAGCAGTTGTTAGGTGGTTGCTAAGGTGTTACTTACACTGTTTTTCTCTGCACTGGAGATCTAGCCTAATAGTGTTTCGTTTTACTGTACAACCCTGTATCAGTAGAATGACAATAAATTGAATTCAATTGCTATGGTGTCTGGTGTTGGTTAAGGTGTTGCTATGGTATTTGTGGTGGTTGCTATGGTATTTGTGGTGGTTACAGTGGTGTTGCTAAGGTGTTGGTAGGTGTTGCTAAGCATTGCTATGTTGTCTGTGGTGGTTGATATGGTGTTGCTATGCAGTTGTTAGGTGGTTGCTAAGCAGTTGCTAGGTGGTTGCTAAGATGTTGCTTTGGTGCCTATGATGGTTGCTATGATGTTGCTAGTTGGTTGCTAAGGTGTTGCTAGGTGGTTGCTAAGGTGTTGCTAGATGGTTGCTAAGGCATTGCTATGCTATATGTGGTGGTTACAGTGGTGTTGCTAAGGTGCTGGTAGGTGGTTGCTTAGGCATTGCTATGTTGTCTGTGGTGGTTACCATGGTGTTGCTAAGCAGTTGCTAGGTGTTTGCTAAGGTGTTGCTAGGTGGTTGCTAAGGTGTTGCTATGGTATTTGTGGTGGTTACAATGGTGTTGCTAAGGTGTTGCTAGGTGGTTACTGAGGTGTTGCCATGGTATCTGTGGTAATTACTATGGTGTTGCTAAGGTGTTGCTAGGTGGTTGCTAAGGCGTTGCTATGGTATCTGTGGTGATTACAATGGTGTTGCTAAGCAGTTGCTAGGTGGTTGCTAAGATGTTGCTTTGGTGCCTATGGTGGTTGCTATGATGTTGCTAGTTGGTTGCTAAGGTGTTGCTAGGTGGTTGCTAAGGTGTTGCTAGATGGTTGCTAAGGCATTGCTATGCTATATGTGGTGGTTACAGTGGTGTTGCTAAGGTGCTGGTAGGTGGTTGCTTAGGCATTGCTATGTTGTCTGTGGTGGTTACCATGGTGTTGCTAAGCAGTTGCTAGGTGTTTGCTAAGGTGTTGCTAGGTGGTTGCTAAGGTGTTGCTATGGTATTTGTGGGGCTTACAATGGTGTTGCTAAGATGTTGCTAGGTGGTTACTGAGGTGTTGCCATGGTATCTGTGGTAATTACTATGGTGTTGCTAAGGTGTTGCTAGGTGGTTGCTAAGGCGTTGCTATGGTATCTGTGGTGATTACAATGGTGTTGCTAAGCAGTTGTTAGGTGGTTGCTAGGTGGTTGCTAAGGCATTGCTATGGTATCTGTGGTGATTACTATGGTGCTGCTAAGCAGTTGCTAGGTGGTTGCTAAGGCGCTGCTATGGTATCCATGGTGGTTGCTCTGGTGTTGCTAAGGTGCTGCTAGGTGGTTGCTAAGGCGTTGCTATAGTATCCATGGTGGTTGCTATGGTGTTGCTAAGCAGTTGCTAGGTGGTTGCTAAGCAATGCGCAACCATAATTATTTAGTTAAGAACTACTCAACAAAGTAAAGAAGAAAATGACTGATCCGAAAAACTCAAATCTCAAGAGCATTGAAAGTATCCCAAAGTGCAGTCGATGCAAAAACCATCAAATATATTATGGTGAATGGTGAAACTGGCACTCATCAGGACCACCCCAGGAAGGAAAGAGCAAGAGGAAGAGTTCCCTTTGTTGCACAGGATAAGTTCATCAGATAAGAGCTACCGAAATGCTTTTTCAGAGAGTTTTTTTGCTTGTTTAACACTTTTTTTATGTACAAGTTTTACTACATTATTTTCTGCACTGACTTTAAACTTGATAATAGAACACAGTGGATCAACACCAGCAGATGACTTGTCTCTCCAAACCATCACTGATTGGTGGAAACTTCACACTAGACCTCAAGCAGCTCGAACTGTGTGTCTCTCCACTCTTCCTCCAGACTCTGCTCCCTTGATTTGTAAATGAAATGTAAAATGTACTGATGATCAGTGATGGTTTGGAGAGTCATGTCTGTCATCTGCTTGTGTTGATCCACTGTGTTCTATTATCATGCTTCTTCCCTCTGCTGACAACTTTTATAGGGATAAGGATTTCATTTTCCAGCAGGACTTGGCACACTGCCCACACTGCCAAAAAATACCAATTGGCCTTATTCAAATATTATATTCAAATTTTCTAAAACACTGATTTTTGCGTTTTTATCTCAAACACATACAGTACCAGTCAAAAGTATGGACACACCTCTTCTTCTCATTTAATGTGTTTCCTTTCTTTTTATTATGATATTTTACATTGTAATCAATACTCTATAAAAGCTACACAGGGACACGTGTTGAATTCTTTAATATTCTGTAAATAAAAACTGTTAAACAAGCCAGATTATGTTTTACATTTTAGATTTTTCAAAGTATCAGACTTACTGTACTGTAAACACACTTTTTAAAAAGAAGAACTAAGATCAGTTAAAAGCTGCAACAGGGACATCTAGTGGTGAAACCTAGAAACTGCAGCATGAGTAGAAGTGCAAGGTAAGTAGGTAGGTGTTTCCAATAAAGTGGCCACTGAGTGGAAAGACAAGGTAAATAAGTAGGTTGGTGTTTCCAATAAAGTGGCCAGTGAGTGGAAGTACAAGGTAAGTAGGTAGGTGTTTCCAATAAAGTGGCCAGTGAGTGGAAAGACAAGGTAAATAAGTAGGTAGGTGTTTCCAACAAAGTGGCCGGTGTGTGTAAGTACAAGGTAAGTAGGTAAGCAGGTGTTTCCAATAAAGTGGCCAGTGAGTGGAAGTACAAGGTAAATTTAAGTAGGTGTTTCCAATAAAGTGGCCACTGAGTGGAAGCACAAGGTAGGTAAATAGGTAGGTGTTTCCAATAAAGTGGCCAGTGAGTGGAAAGACAAGGTAAATAAGGAGGTAGGTGTTTCCAATAAAGTGGCCAGTGAGTGGAAGTACAAAGTAAATAGGTAGGTAGGTGTTTCCAATAAAGCGGCCAGTGAGTGGAAGCACAAGGTAAGTAGGCAGGTAGGTGTTTCCAATAAAGTGGACAGTGAGTGTAAGTACAAGGTAAGTAGGTAGGTGTTTCCAATAAAGTGGCCAGTGAGTGGAAAGACAAGGTAAATAAGGAGGTAGGTGTTTCCAATAAAGTGGCCAGTGAGTGGAAGCACAAGGTAAGTAGGCAGGTAGGTGTTTCCAATAAAGTGGCCAGTGAGTGGAAGCACAAGGTAAGTAGGCAGGTAGGTGTTTCCAATAAAGTGGCCAGTGAGTGGAAGCACAAGGTAAGTAGGCAGGTAGGTGTTTCCAATAAAGTGGCCAGTGAGTGGAAGTATAAGGTAAGTAGGTAGGTGTTTCCAATAAAGTGGACAGTGAGTGTAAGTACAAGGTAAGTAGGTAGGTGTTTCCAATAAAGTGGCCAGTGAGTGGAAGCACAAGGTAAGTAGGTAGGTGTTTCCAATAAAGTGGCCAGTGAGTGGAAGTACATGGTAAATAGGTAGGTGTTTCCAATAAAGTGGCCAGTGAGTGGAAGCACAAGGTAAGTAAGTAGGTAGATGTTTCCAATAAAGTGGCCAGTGAGTGGAAGCACAAGGTAAGTAGGTAGGTGTTTCCAATAAAGTGGCCAGTGAGTGGAAGCACAAGGTAAGTAAGCAGGTAGGTGTTTACAATAAAGTGGCCAGTGAGTGGAAGTACATAGTAAATAGGTAGGTGTTTCCAATAAAGTGGCCAGTGAGTGGATGTACTTGCAATATTCCACCACAAGGTGGAGACATTTCCTTACTTATTAGACCTACATTAAGTACTTGTAAAGTTTTGTAGTTCTTTATGTAGACTATTATCTATAAACTTTGAGTCCAAAATATCCAAAAACATATATATTTTTTTAATTTTTGGCAGGGGTGCCAAATTTGGCACAACACCTGTTTTTCACTCTCTTTCACCACTCTAGCGAATTTAGTGCCCATGGGGGTGCACTTTTTGTTAAAGGTGCCAAATTTGACGCAACACCTGTGTTTCACACTTCTGCAGCGCATTAGTGTATTTAGTGCCCATGTCGAGTGCACTTTTTGGCAGGATTGCCAAATGTGGCACAACACCTGTTTTTCACGTTAAAAGTAAAAAACAGGTGTTGTGCCAAATTTGGCACCTCTGCCAAAAAGTGCACGTCCATGGACTCTAAATACACTAATGGGTTTCAGAAATGTTAAAATTAGGTGTTGTGCCAAATTTGGTACCCCTGCCAAAAAGTGCACATTCATGGACTCTAAATACACTAATGGGGTGCAGAAATGTGAAAAATAGTTGTGCCAAATTTGGCACCCCTACCAAAAAGTACACCCCCATGGGCACTAAATATGCTAGGGTGGTGTAAGAGAGTAAAAATTAGGTGTTGTGCAAAATTTGGCACCCCTGCCAAAAAGTGCACCTCCATGGACACTAAATACACTAATTGGAAACAAAAATGTTTAAAATAGTTGTTGTGCTAATTTTCTCACCCCTACCAAAAAGTGCACCCCATGGGCACTAAATACACTAATTGGGAAAAATAGTTGTTGTGCCAAATGTGGCACCCCTGGCAAAAAGTGCACCCCCATGGACACTAAAGACACTAACTGTGGGAACAGAAATGTGAAAAATAGTTGTTTGCCAAAGTTGGTACCCTTGCCAAAAGGTGAACTTCCATGAGCGCTAAATGTACTAGGGTGGTGCAAGAAATTGAAAATTAGGTGTTGGCAAAAAGTGCACCCCATGGGACTAAATATGCCACTGTGGTGCAGAGTGTAAAACAACAGGTGTTGTGCCAAATTTGGTACCCCTGGCAAAAAGTGCACCCCCATGGGCACTTAATACGCTAATTGGGAACAGTTGAAGTACTAACCTAACTAATTTGAAACTGAAAAAAATAATAATAACAATCAACTATTAAAAAACAAGATATTGCTTTTCAATTTTGTTTAGTGCAAAATAACTGCTTAGTAAAAATGTGCAAGTAAAATAAAAACTATATAAAGTAGTGCGCACACCATACCTAGCTTTAGTTTGAGTAAAGCAGGTAGTTTCACACTTTTTCTGTGGACACTTTTGAGTCGTTTACTGATATTATTTGGTTTGAAACATCATAGAAATATGTTTGAAGCACTAAAGGTAAATAATATTGGTTGGGGAAGGAGATCTCACTACTTTTTTAGGTGTTTTTCTCAATGGGTTTCTTGTAGATTTAGCTTTACCGCACTGGGATGTCATCGCTATTGTTAGAAAGAGTAAGCTCTGCCCTTTCTAACCGTATATGGATTATGTTTATGTGTGAAGGGATTCCTGATTAATTAAGATGAGAACACAAGGTGCGATTTTGGACGCAAAATTCGTCCATAGGGTTCTAAGGGATAAGCTGAGATAAAGGCTAAAGCTGTTTCCATGTGGGTCAGCCAGACGTGACTCTTCCTGTATCATTTTTCTCCAGTTTCTAAGAGTCTTTTGAAGGTGTAGGAAACAGAAATCACCGCTCTCTGGCTTAATTTATAATTTCTCTAAAGAAAAGACTTTTACTTTTAATAGTTACAGAGTTCTCTGTGTTTCTACTACTACTAAGGTTTTGGAAATTACCATTTTCGTATTTGTTTCTAAAAAGTTCAGTTTATTTCCATTGCTACATATCACCTGTAAGTTAGTTACTAAAGACTTACCGTATTTTTCGGACTATAAGGCGCACCGTATTATAAGACGCACTATCAAAGAACGCCTATTTTCTGCTATTTTTCCATACATAGGGCGCATCGCATTATAAGGCGCGTTAAGTGACACTAGAAAGGGTGCCTATATCAAAGTGAACAGGGGTGGCGCCATGTTTTCCTTCCCCCACCGGGGGTGGTCGCTTGCCGGTGGAGCGTCTCAGTATATATAAATCTAGCTCTTTCAAAGTCAAACGAGTGCTGGATATTAATCTACACAGATTCCTCTCCTGAAAACTGTTTATTTGGGTGAGTAACGTGCTTCAGTTTATTTACAGTAAGCTTAGATTTCCAGATGTCCACTAAGGCTTGCTGCACCAGCGTTAGCATAGCTATCCGCTAGCACGCTAGCTAGTCACCTAAACTAGTAAAGTTAACCCAAACTTAAACGACAGCGTTACACTGAGTAATCCTGCGTGTTCTGGTAAGACAGTGAGATATTAGCTAGCGATTCGTCCCCCGTAGCTTGTTTTAACACTGTAAACAAGCAGATTACAGGCTGATAAAACTCACCTCTGAGAGAGTTAGCGCTTAGCATCTAGCTAATGCTAGCCAGGCAAAGCAGCACAGACTTACAGGCTGATAACTCACCTCTGAACGGTGAACGCTTAGCGATTAGCATCTAACTCTAATAATACTGCTCCAGCAGTATTGAAAGTGCTAAATTTAGAAAATACTGATCTCTGAACAGTGAAAAAGCTAGCTAGCTAAGCGGTTAGCATCTAGCTAATGCTATTGCTGCTCTGCACGGAGTGTGTGTTTACTGCTCCTTACACCTGACGGGTAAAATTTAGATAATACTGATCTCTGAACAGTGAATAAGCTAGCTAATGCTATTTGCTGCTCCAGCCTCGGAGCTGCACGGCTCTGGACTCTGTATAGCACTGAAACTCTGTATAACGCTGCACGGAGTGTGTGTTTACTGCTCCTTACAACCTGACGAGTAAAATTTAGATAATACTGATCTCTGAACAGTGAATAAGCTAGCTAGCTTAGCGGTTAGCATCTAGCTAATGCTATTGCTGCTCAGCCTCGGAGCTGCACGGCTCTGGACTCTGTATAGCACTGAAACTCTCTATAACGCTGCACGGAGTGTGTGTTTACTGCTCCTTACAACCTGACGAGTAAAATCCATACAAAAGGCGCACCGTATTATAAGACGCACTGTCAATTTTTGTGAAAATTAAAAGTTTTTAATTATACACTCACCTCAGGAGTTCTATTCTAATCACACATTTACCTCACCAGTACTGTTCTAATCATGAATTTACCTCAGCAGTGCTATTCTAATTGTACATTTACGTCAGCAGTACTATTCTAATCATACACCCTAAACAGGATGTGCCTGGAAGAAACCGCTGCGCCATTTACGGCGGAACTGAAACTTTAAAAATCTCAACTTAGCACTTGAAAGTAACTGCTTCGCTTTTTTAAGGTGGAAAGGAAAAGATAGGAACTGTCAGAGTGTGTTGGTGTATTTAGGGGAGTTTAAACCAGTACTAGTCAGTATAAAATCATCGGTTTGTGTTCACTGTTCACTTTTGTGCTTCAAAGCTTGGCCGATGTATGTTTACCGTGGTGCTGTAAAGCTTTTAAGGTTGTAGAGAGCCTCTTTGCACCTCTGAATATCTTCTAATCACACATTTACCTCGGCAGTACTATTCTAATCATGCATTTACCTCAGCATTGTTATTCAGATCATACATTTTCCTTAGCATTACTATTCTAATCATTAATTTACCTCAGCAGTGCTATTCTAATCATGCATTTACCTTAGCTGTGCTTTTCTAATCATACATTTACCCCAGCATTGCTATTCTAATCATATGTTTACCTCAGCGGTGCTATTCTAATCATACATTTACCTTATACTATTCTAATCATTCATTTATGTCAACAGTGCTATTTTAGATAAACATTTACCTCAGCAGTGCTATTCTAACCATACATTTACCCCAGCAATGTTATTCTAATCACATTTACCTCAGCAGTGATATTCTAATCCTACATTTACCTTAACAATACTATTCAAATCAAACATTTACCTCAGCATTGCTATCCTAATCAAAAATATATCTTAGCAGAGCATTCATTAAGCTCAGCAGTGCTATTCTAATCATACATTTACCTTATACTATTCTAATCATTCATTTATGTCAACAGTGCTATTTTAGTTAAACATTTACCTCAGCAGTGCTATTCTAATCATACATTTACCTCAGCAATGCTATTCTCATCACATTTACCTCAGCAATACTATTCTAACTATACATTTACCCCAGCAATGCTATTCTAATCACATTTACCTCAGCAGTGATATTCTAATCCTACATTTACCTTAACAATACTATTCAAATCAAACATTTACCTCAGCATTGCTATCCTAATCAAAAATATATCTTAGCAGAGCATTCATTAAGCTCAGCAGTACTATTCTAATCATATATTTACCTCAGCAATACTATTATTTTCATGAATTTACCTAATCAGTGCTGTTTTAATCATACAGTTACCTCAGTATTATTATTCTAATCATTAATTTACCTTAGCAGTGCTATTTCTAATATATCTTTTCAACACAACTTCTCTATAAGTATCGACTCTCTCTCTCTCTCACCGACAAAGGTTGCTAGGAACCTGGGTGTTCTGGTTGATGACCAGCTTCTCTTCACGCACCATGTGGCCTCAGTTGCTCGGTCCTGCCGCTTTGCGCTCTATAACATCCGAAAAATTAGACCGTTCTTGACGCAACAGGCCACCCAACTCCTGGTGCAAGCGGTCGTCATCTCACGCCTCGACTACTGCAATGCCCTGCTAACTGGCCTCCCGGCCTGTGTAGTAAAACCACTCCAGATGATCCAGAACGCAGCAGCACGTCTGGTCTTCAACCAGCCAAAACGGGCACATGTCACTCCGCTGCTCATTGAGCTCCATTGGCTACCAGTTGATGCTCGCATCAAATTCAAAGCTCTTACAATCGCCTATAAGGTGATGACAGTACAGGCTCCTTCCTACCTGCACTCGCTCCTGAAGGCTTATGCTACCTCCCGGCCGCTGCGCTCCTCCAATGAACGTCGCCTCGCTTTGCTAAACAAACATTCACACAAAGCAATCCAGACTGTTCTCATACAGAGTTCCCCAATGGTGGAACAAACTACCTTCCACTACCAGATCAGGAGAATCTCTCGCTATCTTTAAGAAACTCCTGAAGACAGAGCTCTTCAAAGAGCACTTACTCTCTTAAACACCTCTAACACACTAACTACTTCTAACCTTATTTCCTTCTTCCCCTCCTTCACTCCTCTATCCTATTATTCCCCTTTGACCTCCTTTTATCCCTATCCAAAGATGTTTTACCTTTAAACTTATTTTACATTGTACTTGACTATTGTAAGTCGCTTTGGACAAAAGCGTCTGCCAAATGTAATGTAATGTAATGTAATGTAATGTAATGTAATGTAATATATAGTCCTCAGCAGTGCTATTCTAATCATACCTTTACCTCAGCAATACTATTCTAGTAACACATGTAGCTAGCTAGCTACCTTAGAAGTGCAATTTGGGCTTGCTGCTTAAAACATTACATTACATATATATATATATATATATATATATATATGTATATATATATTATATGACATTATATATGTATTTTTGCCCACATTTCTTCGGTTGCCAAATATTCGGTGCAAAACAACTCTTTTTGTACAATACAGAACTTGTTTTGCTTGGAGCTTAGAGTGCAGCAGATGAGCTGCACTGAAATAAACTTTCCTTTCAGTGTATTATAATTAGTTACACACACACACACAAACACACACACACAAACACACACACACACACACACACACACACACACACACACACACACACAACATATGAGTGCTAACTATCATCACATTCCACCCAATGCTCATTCGTGCCTGAGTCACATCATGGTCACTGAAAAGTTGATTTAATTAAAGATTCATTCCCTCTCTCTCTCTCTCTCTCTCTCTCTCTCTCTCGCTCTCTGCTTTTTGTCTCTCGCTCTCTCTTTCTCTGTGAGCAGGTGCACAAGGACAGATCTCTCATCCGTGAGAAAGTGGCCACCCTGAGACATCCCATCATGCACCTCTTTGCACTCTTTTGTTCTGCTCTCACGGTTGCTAAAGCAGGACTTGTTCTAGCTTTCCGTACTCCTGCTTTTCTTCAGAGTTCGGTTTATGGGTATGCTTTTAAAAGGACAGTGGCTTGAAAAAGTAATCATACCCCTTGAATTGTTCCACATTTTCTTATGTTGCACCCATAAACTGATAGACCAGGCCTCAGTGGTTTGTTAGAGAACACTAGTGAACAAATAGCATCACGAAGACCACGAAAACCAAGTTTTGGCACAGATTTTCAATGGGATTTAGGACAGGACATATTAACAAATCTCATACCACGTCCACACAGCACTTCCACCACCATGTTTCACAGTGGGGATGGTGTGTCAAGGGTGATGAGCAGTGCTTTGCTTTAGGCCAAGAAGTTTAAATTTGGCCTCATCTGACCTCAATCTGTCCTGTGGACAATTCTTCCACCTGAGTTGTTGATTTCTACACCTTCTCCAGAGTGACCATGGGCCTCATGGCTGCTGCTGGTCTAAACACGTCACCAATGGACTCTAGAGCAGTGGAGATGTGTTCTCTGAAGTGACAAATCCAAATCCAAATCTATTTACAAATTTTGGCCCCTAAGTCTAATAACTTGGTTGTGTCATCCTTGCCAACAACAACTGCAATCAAGCTTTACTGATAACTGGCAACGAGTCTTTCACATCTCTGTGGAGAAAATTTTGTTCCACTCTTCTTTACAGCATAAAAGTCCTGTTTAAGATCATCCAGAGCATCTCAATCTTAAGACTTTAACTAGACCACTCCAAAACCTTTGTTTATTTTTTTGTTTCAGTCATTCAGATGTGAACTTGTTTGTGTGTGTTGGATCATTGTCCTGCTGCAGAACCCAAGTACACCTGAAATCATGTGTTTGTTTTACGCCAAATGTAACGGGACACACACCTTCCAAAAAGTTCCACTTTTGTCTCGTCAGTCCAAAGAATGTTTACCCAAAGTCTTGGGGATCTCCTATGGAGACCATTTTCACTTTTTCTTATTATTGAATCATTAACGCTGATCTTAACTGAGGCGAGTGAGACCTGCAGTTCTTTAAATGTTGTTCTGGGTTCTTTTGTTTGTGACCTCCTGGATGAGTTGTTCATGCCCTTTTGGAGTAATTTCGGTCAGCCAGCCACTCCTGGGAAGGTTCACCAGTGTTCCATGTTTTCTCCATGAGTGAATAACAGCTCTCACTGTGGTTTTCTGGAGTCCCAAAACTTTAGAAATGGCTTAATAACCTTTTCCAGACTGACAGATCTTACTTTCTCATTGGTTCCTGAATTTATTTGGATTTTGGCATGATGATTGGCTTTTGAGTATCTTTTGTTCTATTTCACTTTGTCAGGCAGATTCTATTGTCCTACTTAAGTGATTTCTTGATTGAGAATATGTTTTAAGGGGCAAACACTTTTTTACACTTTTTAATTTTTTTTTTTTACAAAATGTAGATTCCTTTCATAACAAAAATCTTTATTTAAAAGACTGTGTTTTGTGTTTTCTTGGGTTGTTATTGACTAATGTTTATATCTTTGCTGTCCAATAAATATATATATATATATATATATATCCAAAACAACAACTTTACAGGAAAGAGAAAAAACCTTTTAAACTTTCAATGGAATTCAATGTAAAAAAGGTTTATTTCAGGTCATTTTGACGAGTTTCTATTGGTCCGTTCATCGAGAAATTTTGGCACAGCATGAGGGACAGATTGTCTGTTCAAATTATGTAGTAAACTAAAAATCGACAAAAATGGAGATAAGTGTTTTTCATTGGACAGCGACGATATTTATTTGATTGGCTGAAACAAACAGACACTTTTTCATACCACTGTACATATCTGGCATGTACGTAAACCCACAAACTGTGTCTGCTTGTCTATTTCTGTGTACGGCTAAATACTTTCGTTTTTGTGTTTCTGTGGTGTTTCACGTCTCTTTTCTACGGAAACACAAACTCAGTGCAACTCAAGTCTTCCTCTTTTCTGTACACACTTGCCTACATACAAAGCAGAAACGAGGTTTTGTGTGTGTGTGTTTGTGTGTGTGTGTGTGTGTTCAGAAAGAGTGAAAAAGAAGACCGTGAAGGCTGAGGGACCTCGCTCTACCCTACGTCTCAGGCCCCGTCTTGCATTTTTAATGTGATTTTAAATAATGCAGAAGAGCCCATGGCCAGAACATATCCTGACTGTTCTCAGTGTGTGTATGTGTGTGTGTGTACTTTTTTTTTTCAGTCTCTCTGTGAGTGTCTCCAGGTCCCGTGTCACAAGTCCACACAGTTCATATATAATTTGTTCCCCGTAAACATTCCCGAGCGTGAGAACCTCTCAGAACGGGTGGCTGATTGGTGGAACGTTGGCTAAATACCGTTGGTGATGAAGGTCCTGGTTGTAACCAGTCGAACATGGAAACCCTTTTTACCTCCTGAACGGGTTTGTTGTGGTCTGAAGAAGCAGGGATGGCAACAAGAGGACTCGCAGTGTTCTGGGACCAGAGGAAGAGTAGCTGGGTGGAAGACCTTCTAGTAGCTACATGACTTTACAAGGCTGAATTTAAGTGTGATTTCCAGTTGCGGCGAATCAAGGGGTGGGTTTCCCGAAAGCTAAGAACTTCGTAACGCTAAAAACTTTGTTAACTCGTACTTAAGAGTGTTTGCCAAACCCGTGCTTAACTAAAGTACTACGTAAACTCACTCGCAGATTAACGAGTAACCCGACCCAGTCGTTAATGGGAAAGAACTACTTTAAGGGGATTCTGCTTGCAGTTCAACACTTTAAACACCAGGGAGAAAAAATATTTCTGCGGTTAAATTATATGCCGAGTGGTCCAGCGGTGGTCTAAAGCGCTGCCACTATGTGCGGGAGGTTGCAGGTTCGAACCCCCGCTCATGCAGCTTTGCCATCAATCTGCCGGCGCTCAGAGGGAGCACAATTGACCCTGCTCCCTCCGGGTGGGTAGATGGCACTCTCTCCCCACATCAGTCTTAGGGTGAAGTCTGCAGCACAGGGCGTCTGTGAGCTGATGTATCAGAACCGAGTCACTGCGCTTTCGTCCAAGCGACTCGAAAAGCTCGAAAAGAAGCGGTGGCTGACTTCACATGTATCGGAGGAGGCATGTGTTCGTCTTCACCCTCCTGGTGTGTTGGGGCATTACTAGGGATAGGGATAATTAGGAGTCCTAATGAGTGGGTTGGGTAATTGGCCATGTAAATTGGGGAGAAAATGGGAAAAATATGAAATAAAATTATATAAAAAAAAAAAAAACTATATATATATATATATATATATATATATATATATATATATATATATATATATATATATATATTATATTATATTATATTATAATGCTATCTTTGTCTGTAGCTCGTAGTCTACCTGGGCATATTGGAATTGACCAATCGAACCCACAAATAAATCATAAAAAAATAAAAATATTAATGCTACAATCTATTTTAAAAAATTGTTTATTTATTTATACATATACATCTTTAGGAGTATTTTATCAATGCCAAAGTACATCCCTTTTGTAAATTAAATTTTAGAATATGTAAACCTGTACGTTTTTTAGGGCATAATAGTGAATAAATACTGCATATTTGGCAGTGTTAAATCGATGTTCAAAGACGTTCTTTTAAACCAGTTGGTTAATTTTCACTTTGCGAAGCTCTTTGGGAAACACTCGTTACGTTAGTTCGTTCGTTATTCGCTAAGATTGATCGTTTTCGTGTCAAACCCACCCCTGTGCTACCTAGGCTCTAGGTAACTTCTGGTCTGGTTGTGGTTTGTAAAATTGAAACAAAAAAAATTTACCATTACTGTTACTGTAACAATTACTTTTGCACATATGGCAAGGTTTGTTTGGATAGTTTTTTTTCCCTTAATAAATGAAATCATCAAAACTGTTTGTTTGATAATAAAAAAAATGTCTACATGTTGATATCAGTTGCCAAGGGAACGGTACTTGTGTGACTGAATTGTATCAAATCTAAAGTTTGGTGGAGGGGGGATAATTATTATTATTTTTATAATGGTATTGGGTTGTTTTTCAGGAGTGGGCAAATTAAAGGAAATCTTTTACAGTTAACATTCTCAGAACGTTCAATCATTCGGTCAAATTTCCTGTCAAAGTTCTTACATCATTTTAATTTAACGTTTAAAACATTCTGCTAACGTCCCTGTAACATCGCTTGTGTCAGCGTTTTAATTTTCAGTTTTTGGAATAGTCCTTTTAACATTTCCATAATGTTAGTATACATCTAGATGGGAACTTTATGTGAGAAACATTCTCATAACATTGTAATGTTGCGAACCACTATTATTATTATATCACGTTTTCTGAAAGTTCCTGGAACATTATTTCAGTTGCAGACATAAATTAAAGTCTAAACTGAACATGTTTTCTAAATGTTTTCTAAACAGTTAATATTCGAAGAACGTTCGAAGTTATTTTTATTATATATTAACCTCTTGAGACCCAATGTCCTCATATGAGGACATTACATTTCTGCTTCTCTGCACAATGATACTTATTTTTTTTAATACATTGACCCTTTGGTCTCATACGGAGACATTGCCCATACCATTTAATGGTCACAACATGACACTCAGTTGTTTAAAAACAAAAGGCGGGAAGCCCAGTCAAAGGTTTTTACAGCCATTCCAGACAGAATGGGGACAGGTAAAATTTTATCCTCACTTCTATGTTTGAAACTAGTTTATTTTCTTCCTTTTTGGCACTAATTGTGTCCTTCTGATTCCAAATGGCAAGGATCATTTAAAAATGTTAAAATAAACTTCTGTCCCCATAATATATATATTTTTTTTTAGCAAAACTGACTTCCTGTACAAAGACAAAGATTTGTTTCTATACTTCTTAGGTCGTAGTAATCCCAAATAGCTAGGAGAAATAAAAAATGTCAGGCAAATGTCCAGGTCTCAGGAGGTTAAACGTTTATTAAACCTGCGTCAACGTTTTCATTTTTGTTTTGGGAATGATTTTTTTAACGTTTACATAACATTCGCCTTTGTCTAACTGGGAAAGTCATGTGAGAAACATTCTAATAACGTTGAAATGCAAATCCCTATTATAATTTAGAACGTTCCTGGAACATTCTTATTTCTGTAACGTTCTAAACGGTCTTTTAACGTTTCATCTACCCTGTCATTGAAACATATGGAAACACATTATAATGCAACCAGCCAGTAGAGGCAACTAGAGACCTCATTTTTTTTTTTGCTTTATTGTTTTGAGAGACATTGTGACGTTTAGGCTTTTCTACACTAAAATAAACAACTTAGCATGTATTTAATTGTAAATAGAAAAGTGTACCACCTACAAGACTTTCTGTGATACGTAGAAAATAGTGCGGCTTTGAAATTCTGGCTAATTTAGTGGGGGATAAAAGCATCACGTGAACATGTCATCATGTTGAAAGTCCCCCCCCAAAAAATAATGACATGACACGGTTGTATAATGTGTGTGTTGATAGGTGTTGGCCTTTGATCTTGTAGCTAATGGATGTTTCTAAAAGTCTTTTCATTTCAGCCAGACAGCCAGGCCGAATGGATTTCCTTGTAAACACACACACACACACACACAGTGCTAAATTGCTAAATTACAGGAAAGCATGTGGGTAAAGGCTGCATAAAACTATTAAGAAGCCATTTGCAGAAGCCAGGGAGAGGGAGAGCGTGAGATCATGGAGCAGGAGAACTGAGATGATCAGACGCTTTGGCATTTAGTGTGGGATGTGTTATTATTTACGACTTTACAGAGGAAGAATTGAATCAATCAATCAATTGATCAATCCATTAATTTTTATTTTCACTTTTGCTAGAACATTGATGGTAACCCTCATTTTAATGCAGCCGAACAATAACAACTTAAACAGACTAAAAACATGTAAATTAAAAGTTAAAATAAGGAACTTCGTGAAAAAAAACTATAAAAATCAAATGGTAAAAGCATTAGAAAACAAGCGAAAAAGTATAAGCTTTAATTAAGAATACATATCGCCGCTGTCCTATGAAAAACACTTTTTAGTTTTTAGTTTAGTTTTTATTTTTAGTTTACTACATAATTTGAACAGACTAACTGTCCCTTACACTGTGCCAAAATTTCTTGATGAACAGACCAATAGAAACTCTTCAAAATGACCTGGAATAAACTCATTTTACATTGACTTCCATTGAAAGTTTAAAAGTTTTTTTCTCTCTCCTGTATAGTTGCTGTTTTGGAGATAAGTGTTTTTCATTGGACAGCGACAATATACAGTATATAATAAAAGATAATAAACACAAATAAAGAGATAGTGGACAAAAAAATTAAACAAAACCAACATTATAAAGAAAGTAATTGATAAAAATAAAATAAAAGGTAAAACAGAAGATTAAGTTAAATAGATAAAAGAATGAAATAAACAAAATAAATACAAAGGTAAAAAAAAAACTCAACTTAAACAGTTACAGGCTGTCTTAAGGTGGTTATAAACTAAAGGTTTTTCTGGAACAGTTTGGGGACGTCCCCTTCCTGTTCCAACATGACTGCACACCGGACGTCACCCTGATAAAACACCTTTGGGATGAATTAGAGCACAGACTGTGAGCCAGGCCTTCTCGTACATCACAGTCTTATCTCATCCATGTGCTTCTGAAGAAATGGTAAAACATTCCCGTAGAAAAAACATTACTAAACCTTGTGGAAAGCCTTCCCAGAATAGTTAAAGCTGGAATAGCTGTGTAAAGGTGGGCCAACATCTTATTAAAAACCCTATGAATTAAGAATGTGATGTCCCTCAAATTCAAATGTGTATGAAGACAAATGAGTGAATACTTTTGGGAATATAGTGTATATTTATTGTATTTATCATAATAATGGTGATAATGAGTTATTTTGTTATATTTATTATTATTAGTTAATTATTATGATTGCTCATATTGAGGCATTCAGTACAGACAAGCTGAATTGAATTGAGAAAGAGAGAAAAAGAGAAAGAGGGCTAGAGAGTGAAAGAGAAAAAGAAAAGGAGAAATATCATAAGAGAAATAGAGAATGATATATGTTAGTGGTATCAATCGATTAAAAAAATTATATTCGATTAATTACAACAAAATTGTGATTTAGAGGGAGAGACAGAGAGACAGTCGCAGAGAGAGAGAGAGAAAGAGAGAGAAAGAACACAAAGCTATCTGTCCGACTCACTATTTGGCGCAGAAGCGAGAGAGAGAGAGAGAGAGGGAGAGAGAAACAGAGAAAGAGAAACCAAACAAAGCTCTCTAACCGGGTCAGAGCTGAAAGGGTGAAACGGAGTTTTACTGCTGGCGTTCAGTCATTCAGCCAGAAGAGAAATCAGTGGGTTGGGCGGGGGAGGGGCACATTGCGGCTGAAGTAGGGGACAAACTTGATGCCTTAATTAATCTGCGTTTAACCCTCCTGCTATTCTCGAATTTAGTAACACCTTTTATTCTCTGGGTCAATATGATCCCAGCAATTTAACTCTAAAAAAATTATTATAATTCCAGATAATAAAATAACATGTTAGCAAATTTTACTCACCAGTTTTTTATGTTTATTTGACAAATTATTAGCTGTTCTGGTATTATTATAAGTGGTTTATTACTATTATGTAAGTATTATAAGTGTTGTGTTGTTAAGCCAGGCCCTAAACTGAAGGTAATTTTAGAGAACGATAATAAAACTGAATGTAATAGTATACTTGATATTATTATCACACAAATATGTGTAAAATATTGAGATTTCTTATGTTTTACACCAATAAAACAGCCTAATAAAACAGACACTGAAGTTGATATACATTTGAACCATCTTATGTTTTACTTACTGTCTTTATCAAATTAGGAGAAGACGATATATATGAATCACAAAACTAATGTCAACTCTTTTTTCAGAGGCTTTAAACTTTGAATGGGGTCAAATTGACCCCAAAGATAATAGGAGGGTTAAAAAATTGTAAAGCATTACTGATTCAAAATTAATAGCGCGTGTCAACGCTTAAACATTGACAGCCCTAATATATATCTATACATATGTACGGAGAGTTGGTGTGAAATTATTATTATTATTATTATTATTATTATTATTATGGTGCAATGTTTTTATTTTTCCAGAAGTTGGGCTCAGACCCCTTAGTTCCAGTAAAATGAACTCTTAATGCATTCAGAGAGAGTGTGGTAGAGAGAGAGAGAGAGAGAGAGAGAGAGGGGAAGAGAGAGAGAGAAAGAGAGAGGGAGAGAGAGAGAGAGCACGTCCTCCGCCTCCTCCAGGCATACGCTCAGTGCGCAGAGAGAGGGAGCGCGAGAGCGCGCGGCAGAGAGAGAGAGAGAGGGAGACACACGGAGTGCGCGCGTGACAGATAAATAGATAGACAGAGCGAGGGAAGGAGAGAGAGAGAGAAAGAGAGAGAGAGGGAGGTAGAGTGGTCTGTCTGCAGTCGCTGTTCTCGGCGCGTTGTGAAGGTTAGTGAGGTGCACTAACGGTTTTAACGGTTCCTGCTGGGTGTCTGGGTGAATGTGGATGATAATGTCGGTGTGTGTTTGATCTCGGTGTGTGTGTGTGTGTTTCTCCTCTTCCCCGCTGCAGATGCTCCGCGCTGCGCTGCTGCTGCTGGTGTGTGTGTGCGCGGGTGTGTGCGTGTGCTCGGCGGCGCTGCCCGGAGCCTCCGGCCGCGGAGACAGCGGCAATTTCCTGGATGACAAATGGCTGACAGGACGGTGGGACAAATTCCGAGACGTGAGTGTCCCCGTTTCGCTGGTGCTCAGTCTAATGTTTGTCCCCTTAGTGCTTTTATGCCAGCATGTGTGTGTCGGTGTGTTTGTGTGTGATTGTGCCTAGAGATGGATAATCCAGGTCCTCACAATGAAAATCCAGCCCAGGATTTTAGCTTTAGCTTGTTCCAACTGGAAGAACTGCTCTGCTGCAGCTCACTAATACATTATCTTTGTGTTACGTTGTTATAATTAAGGCTTTATTATTTACTGGGTTTTATTATTTATTATTATTATTATTATTATTATTATTATTATTATTATTATTATTATTATTATTATTATTATTATTTACTGCAATGCAAAATGGCAATGTTCTGACCTTTACAACTAAAGGGCTGGGATGATATATCGATAGTGTTATATCACATTCTTTTTTTATTTATTTTTTTGGCAGTATGTGTTAATAAGACATGGTCGCAAATATCAATATTTATTTATTCATTTATTGTTACTATATATTTTTAAACGTAATCTCTCTAAACTGCCTAGTTGGAGCTGTTAGCTGCAGCGGCCTCTTTGGGGACCAAAAATATAAAACAGGGCTTGTTGTTTGTTTTACATTTAGTTTATGTTTTAACATCAGCAGTTCTAATGTATGGCACTCTATGTGGCTATTTCACAATATTAGAGCTTGGTTGTCAAATTCTGTGAAACTGTCCCCAATAATTTCTATAATGCCTGGTATTTGCTTATTTCTGAGTTTTTATTATATCGTAGAGAATTGTCTTACAATATATCGAGTATTGCAGAGTCACAGTATTGTGATATAACTAACTATTGAATGTAGCTGTTAGCTAGCATTGAACCAATAGCTGCTTCAATAGCTGAAGGCTAAAAAACCTTCATAACTAAAAAACAGATTTATGTATAGACATTAGGGATGCAAGAGGGCAATATATCATATGGGTTTTGTTTGTGATACTTTAAATATTGATATTTGGCTGGGGGAGTCACTCCTTCATTGCTCCACATGGGGGCACTAATCAATCCTGTTATCATTGTAATCCTTAGCTGTAGCAGCCGCTTTGGGGACCAAAAACTTTGCTTTTTGTTTGTAATGGTTGTGTTAAAACCAAACCTGAACTTGAAATCATGCGATAATTTGCTAACAGAGCAACCAGCACCAATGTTTACAATCAAGATTTTTCTGAAATTGCAAAATCAGCAAAACAACAAGAGTCTATAAGCAGAGCTGCAAGTGCAAGGCCTACTAAAATTCACAGTGTTTATTACACAAGCTCAGATAATATTATATTTTGAGATGCTCTGTGTTTCCCAGCCCTAACAGACATCTTATACAAATCATATCGAACAGCAGAACTTACTAATGCCTACTGCTGAGTTTAGCTATCAGCTAGCATTGTGGAGTTCTGAGGTCAATAAACAAGAAACTGTTCAAACCATCATCTTATTAAACCACAGAACCTACTAATCTAACCAGCAAGTGCTCTCCATGTGTTTTTAAATATTAGTGATAAGTAATTCATCTCAGAAAACTGTTAGCATCTCCAGTTAGCCATTAGCCATGGTGGCTAATCCACCATTTTGGGCTTCATAATAAAAGCACTCAGGGCATATCATGTTAAAACATAGTAAAACAATCAATATATTAATAAAGAACTTTCAGTTGTTCTATTCTATTTGGACTTTGCTAACCGTTGATTAAAATATGGTCAAATATCTACTTTACTTTTTGTCACTTTGTCACTAACATTTATATACCTTACATTTTAGCTTCCAACCAAGTTTCTCCACAGAACTGTACATTTTTTTTGTTCTCACATTGAGCTAACTCATAAACTCACAGACTTGTCACCTTTTTTAAAAAAAGGTTACATTAGGTCTTTTTAAAACAAATAAAAATAAGTAACATTTATCCTAAATCAATGGATTTGAAAGTAGTGCGGCCATATGTAGAAGCATGGAGAGCATCACTTGATCCATACAATAAATATATGACATATATCACATCACATAACATTTTTTATACACTTAAATAAATAAAAAATACATATTTAATAATAATAATAATAATAATAATAATAATAATTAAATACAAGACAGGTATGAAACAAATAGAAAAAAACATCTTCCAGTGTTTTCCAGACTGATGACCAACATTTTCACAGAATTATTGCTGTCTGTTGTGGATTTCATAAATGGTAGAGGGTTTTGAACATCTGGAGATATCTACAGCAGTAAAATCTAGCATTTCTTATGCTAGATATAATAGAGCTCCCAACAAATAAGCTTTATTCTTATTTAAAACCATATCAGGGCTGTCGTTCTGAAGATATAAACATGGCGACATATGAGAACTTTTGGGACATATCTGTAAAATCTCCAAAACATATGCAAAAGTGTACCCTGGTCATTACTGCAATTAGGACATATTGGAGATAGACATCATAAAAAACGTATGAAGGTGTATCGGAGTTAGAATATGTAGAAAATGTTATAGTGTTTTTCTTAAAAATCTTATATACTTAATTATTTCTTAATTAAAATAAATAAGTAAAATAATATAGTTCACAAACTGATGTAGCAATTGTGTGGGACAGTATACTAAACAATTCAGTGATGTGATTTAATTTTTCTACTTAGAAAAATAAGGAAATGTTTTGTTTTATAAAATGTAAAAAATATAAACGTAAATAAAAGAAAAAATGAACAAAATGTCTCAAAATGTTGCATATTTCTGTTTTTTAAAGCATGTAATCCCACAGTGATGCATCAATACAAACCAATGCCTTCCTGCTTCTTTCTCCAGGTACAGAAAGTAAATATCCATCCCTGAGTCAAAATCTAAATCCTGGTGTGGATTTTTACTGGATCTGGATTAGCCACCTCTCTATGCACCTCGATTAGCGCTAGCTCTCTACATACTCTAGATACCGCAGTAGTTAGCCTCTCGGTGCTAAATGACTGTTAGCAGATACACACACACATACACACCTCGCAGCAGTGTGTAGGTCATTTATAAGAAGGCATGGTTTAGTGTGTGTATGTATTTATGTATCACTGTGGGATAAAATGCTTTAAAATATGGAAATATGCCGCAATATGGACAATATTTATGCTCAGATTTAGACTAAATAGACTAAATTCAGACTTATTTTAAATCATTTATCACATTTTTAAATTAGAATTTCATGAAAAAAACACTAAAAAGGAAAAACACAACTTTTCCTTTTGTTAACAACAGCTTCACCTTCTCATTTATGGGTTTTCTTTTTCCATACATTGTAAATTTATACTGAAGTGATCCAGACTATGAAGGAAAACATAAGGAATCATATAGTAAACTTGTAAAAATAATGTTTAGACAAACCAAAATACACTGCAACAGAGGTATCTCTTGTTTTTTTTTCCTGTGGCAGTTCTGATGAGTGCCAGTTCCATCAATCAATGTTTTTAAGGTCTTTGCGACTGCACTTTGAGGACACTTTCAAAGTTCTTGGAAGGTTTTGTTTTGATTGACCTTCATTTCTCAAAGTCTTACAAGGTCTGTTTTTTTTACTTTACATTTTTTCCTTACTTAGTTGGGTAGTTCTTGCCATAACGTGGATTAGAATATTACTCAAATCGGACTCAAATAAGACTATTCGCTGTATACAATCAATCAATCATCCGTTATTTTCACAGGGGAATACATTGAGGGTGACCCTCATTTAAAATTTTGCAGAGCATTAAAATTTCGGTTTAAACAGATGGAAAACATTTAATAAGAAATTATAAATAATAATGAATAAAATAGTAAAAAAACTAAAACAAATTGGCACATAAACAGTAAAGAATTGATCAAATAAAAAATGAAGAAAAGATAATAACAGTAAAATGATAAGAAGTAATAAACTAAGAACATAGGAATCAGAATAAAAACATAAGAATAAAAAAAACTTTTTGTTTGCCAAACAATTCTATTGTTTTTCCTCATAGTTTGGATCAGTTTAGTATTAATCTACAGTGCAGAACATTATAAAATAATGAAAGAAAAACACTGAATTTAAGATGTGTCCATTTTTTTGACTGGTACTGTATTTGTGGGTGTTTTTTAGAGATGTGATTATAGAGATACAGAGCTGCATGTCCTTGTCTGAACAATAAAAATAGAAATAATAAGGAACAAAATAGTAAAATAAATGAATAAATAAATAAAAGAAATACAAATTTTAAACTGACCATAAAATATAATAAAATTAGCACATAAAAAGTAAGGAATTTATCAAATTTAAAATGAAGAAAAGGATAAAAAAAGTAAAGGTAAAGTAAAATGATAAAATGAACAATAATACTCTTAGAACATAGAAATTCAAATAAAAACAGTAGAATAAAAAAAAATTCTTTGCTAAACAATTCCATGTGTTTTTTTTCTTCATAGTTTGGATGAGATTAGTATTAATCTACAATGCAGAACATTTTAAAATAATGAAAAAAACCCACTGAATTTAAGGTGTGTCCAGATTTTTGACTGGTACTGTGTTCGTGTGTGTGTTTTAGAGACGTGATTATAGAGATACAGCGCTGCATGTCCTTGTCTGAACAATGCTGTCATTCTTCAAGAGCCCAGAACCATGTGAGCCTAAAGGCCTAGATGTTCAGTTTCTATGTGGTGGGTCAAATTAAGTATGTATGACTCAGATTACGCCCAGAGCTCAGAGTGGGACTAGCGGTTAGCGGACACTCGGAGCTGAATCAGTTTTAGTCATGCGCTTCATCTGCGTCCACATGACGGGTGTTATCGGTTCTGAGGGTTTAGGAACTCTGGGAAACGGCCGTGTGTTATCCGCCTTATTCTGTATGATGAGATATTTTTGAAAACTTTGAATATTTGAAATTAGAAAGAAATTAGAAAGGCCAATTGATACTTTTGGCAGTGTGGGCAGTGTGCCAAGTCCTGCTGGAAAATGAAATCCGCATTTCCATGAAAGTTGTCAGCAGGGGGATGCTTTTTCTGTTCACTACACTGACTTTAGACTTGATAAAACACAGTGTACCAACACCAGCAGATCACATGTCTGTCCAAACCATCACTGATTGGTGGAAACTTCATACTAGACCTCAAGCAGTTTGGATTGTGTGTCTCTCCACTCTTCCTCCAGACTCTGGTCTCATGGTTTACAAATGAAATGTAAAATTTACTGATGATCAGTGATGGTTTGGAGAGTCATGTCTGTCATCTGCTGGTGTTGATCCACTGTGTTCTGTTATCAAGTCTAAATCTGTGCAGAAAAGTGTTTTCCCACAAAATCTTACAGCAATTCATGCTTCCATCTGCTGGCAACTTTAATGTAGATGTGGATTTCATTTTCCAGCAGGACTTGGCACACTACCAAATGTACCACTTGGTCTTAAAATTCTAATTTTCTGAGATTTTTAAAAAAAAATTTTTTATTGGCTGTAAGCCTTAAAATAATAATCAACAATAAAATAAATAATTGCTTAAAATAGATCACTCTTTTGCTTTAGATGTCCTCATATAACTACACATGGGTTTTCATATGAAGGTTCTGTTCCACTGTTAAAGAAATAGGTAGCAGCTACTTTTATATGGTGCCATTGCTTGTACAGGTGCTACCTTAATGAAGACCCAAGCCAAGACTTTTCTTTTTTATGTCTTTTTTGATCTGTGGTGTTTATGTTACTGTCAGTGTATAGAGTGTGGGGGGTCTGTAGGTGGAGAATTTGGTTGCGTCCCTAAAAGCTAGCCTCTTTAAAACCACTCCCCCATTAGCAATGCGTGTAGATAGCTAGGAAACTATGTTGCATTCCCACATACACTCTAAATAGCTTGAAATAGGCTTACATAACCTGTTGGAACGTTTGGTTAGCATAGCTATCTACTTTATGATCAGTGATCACAGCAGTAGCTATGTTAGACTGCACTTACTTTCAATACTACATGACAAGAAACCATTTTTTTATTAACTGACCAGAAGTTTTAACATAAATACGGAAGAAACAAACTTTTAAAAAAGTATAGATACCAGGCTTTAAAAATACTTATTAAAAGTACTGGTTTAAAAGTGTAAAAGTACTGGTTTCAAAACTACTAAAAGTAAAAATAATGTAAAGGGATAAAATGCCATTAAGTCCTATAGTGCACCAGTCCCCCTCCACAAAACAAATTTTTCTAAAAGCCAATGACTATAATGTTAAGTTAAAATGTTAATGTTGATAAATTTGGGACGCACTAGACTTCCTGTTTCAGCTGCATATATGCCCATTGAAAGTGAATGTATTTTGGCACAGTGTAAATATATTAAAAAAGCTTATTTGGGATATTTCGAGTATGATAGAGTTCTCTTGAGACTCTGCAATGCACCATCTTCATACTAGGCTACATACTGTACATCTGCTGTGTTCTTGCTGGAGTGTGACGTGATGTGGTGTGCAGGGGTGATGGATAAATGTGTATAGACCAATATGGTGTCAGAATGGTATATGTTTATACTTATCTACATCCAATCACAATCAGAATCACCCTATCTGGATGGAGAGATTTATCTGGAAAGGGTTTTTTATGACAAGTAACAAGAATGAAAACTATTTTCAAAGTTATATTTTCAGATAATTGTGAAAAAATTAAAAGAGAAGTAAAGTAAAATGTCACCTGAAGCATACTGTAATGTAGAACCAACATTTCTACTCAAGTAAGATATTTAAGAAGTATTTGTTCTTCAATACTTGACACCTCTCCAGTATAACGAGTAATTTAATAATGCTGAGCTTGGAGCTTGATGATATTTACTGTGCCAGACGACTTCCAGTCCTGTTAGCTCTATTATTTTATGTGTGTTGTAATGAGGTTAACGTAAGGTCTGCAGTTTAGGATCTCACATAGGCGGTACGCTAAGGTAATTCCAGGCTAAGCCAAATTAGCTGGCATTGTCCCATTGACTTCATCTTGGAACCAAACCAGGAAAGCTATCTCTCTGTTTCTCTCTCTCTTTCTTTCTTAGTTTAGTTTAATGTGTTTGCATTACCACTACTCTATCACATGTCACATGGTTGGGACCTAATTTCTTTAAATGGCTTTACCAAAGAACAATGATAAAAGATGGCTAAAATTAGCCTCTTACTAAAGTTTTGACAAAGTTAATAAAATAGGTGGTTGTAGATATCATAAAATAACTCAGGTAGAAGTAGAAGTAGAGGTACTAGGATTTAAAAAAAAAAAAAAAAATATATATATATATATATATATATATATATATATATATATAAAGTACTGGTCTAAAAGTGAAAAAGTACTGGTTTCAAAACTGGTTTCAAAGCTTCTTACTTATTATTTAGGATTTAAAAAATATATATAAAAAGTATGTTTGTAGATATGTTTGTAGATATCATGAAAGATCATTCTGACTAGTCAAATAAAACCAAATTTCCAAACCACTAACCACATCATAGCTTAGTTTAGCTTAGCTTAGCTTAGCTGGGGTGTTCTGTCAAGTCGTATAAATTGATATGTGCTATTTAGCGACTCACACCCACAGTTTTTACTGTCTTCATGAGTTTTTCAGGTGATAATTCTGTATTATATAGTCTGGGCTTATACTGACAAGTCAATACAAATCAACAGAACAACCTAATGCTAGCTACCAAGCTAACACATTGGTGCCCATTCCAACAATAGAGAACACATACACATAATACTTACAGATACCATATCAGCTTATTATTGATAATACGGCTTGTCGTGTGAGCTAAATGGATAAGTAGTCTACTGAAGGAAGGAGCACTAATTTGTTAGCTAAGTAGCTAAGCTAATTTTCTAAAAGGTATTTGAACCAACCAAGGAGAGAACCCTGTATAACACACATCTCCCAAAACACAAGAGAACTCTGGACCAAGCTAACAAATTAGTGCCCATTCCAACAGTAGAGAGCGCGTACACATAATACTTACAAATACCATATCAAATGATATGGGTATTTCCTTAGCTTAGCTACCCAGCTAACAACTTAACACATAATCCAGCTTTTTATGAAAACTATGACTACATTTGGGATTAAAAACCGTAACTAATTAGATGCTTGAGATAAAATATTGTAATCTACTAAAGCTGAATCTTGAAATACGTTTTCTACTGGTGGAATGGGCACTAATGTGTTAGCCGGGTAGCTAAGCTACTTTAAGCTTATCATGTAAAAGGGATTTCTAGCCAATCAAGGAAAGAATCCTGCAAAACACATTCCCCAAAAAGTATCCACAAGAGTATCCTGTACCAAGCTAACACAAATTAGTGCCCATTCCAACAGTAGAGAAAACGTACACATAATACTTACAAACACCATATCAAAGCATAATGCAAAGCAAATTGTTGAAATAGATACGCTTTCTACTGGAGGAATGGGCACTAATTTGTTAGCTTGGTAGCTAAGCTAGCACCATGCAAAACACACTAGAGGATCTAAAATTGAATGTTGAAATGAATAGGCTTTCTACTGGTGGAATGGGCACTAATCATATCATTAAATAAGCGTTATGATGGTAAAAGTTAATTAAACTATTGAGAAAATCAGAGGACATTCAGGATTCTCTGTGGTCAGTAGTAATTGCAGTGATGGGTAATGAAGTGAAGCCGCTGTGTCTCTCGTTAAAGGGCAGTAAAGATTAGCAGAGCGTCTCCATTTGACACTTCAAGGTCAATCAGTGAAAAGAAAGAGATTTCTAAAGATAAATGCAATGTAATGAGATGCTCACGTTTAACCCTTTAAATCCTGAGCCATCAAATAATTAGCAAACGACTTTAAAATGATGAGTTTCTTTGATTTTACCAAATTGAACACCTATGGAATATAATGAAGAGGAAGATGGATGATCACAAGCTGATCATCAAACCAAGCTGAACTGCTTGAATTTTTGCACCAGCAGGGGCATAAAGTCCAAAAGCAGTGCGTAAGACTGGTGGAGGAGAACATGATGCCAAGATGCACGAAAACTGTGATTTAAAACCATTATAAAACCAAATATTGATTATTTTTGAACTCTTAAAACTTTATGAATATGAACTTCTTTTTTTTTTTTGCATTATTTGAGGTCTGAAAGCTCTGCATCTTTTTTGTTGTTTTTTTTTCAGCCATTTCTCATTTTCTGCAAATAAATGCTCAAAATGACAATATTTTTATTTGGAATTTGGGAGAAATGTTATATACAAACATCTACCTATAAATAGCAAAATCAATGATTTAGAAATTGAAGTAGTCTCTTTTTTTGCCAGAACTGTATATATATTGGCATAATTGACAATTGAAAATAGATTCATTTATTGCTTACAGTTTTTTTTTCAAACCAACTAAATGAAATGTAACAGGAAATTAACGTAAACCCTTCTATATTCTGCTGAATGTAGAAATTTCAAAATTTTTAATGATATGTATTATAATATGTTTCTGATTTATTATTGTAATTCTCATTTAATCATAATCAAACAGTTTTCCATGTGTCATCAACTAAAGACGCTTATGGACATTTATGGGAAATGCACATCGATACACATCCTACACATCTGTAGATAAATTTAGCAGAAGTAGCTTTGGTGCGCAACATTTTAAATTAAGTGCAATACACCTGTGATGTTGTTGAGTAGTCGAGTTCAAGTCGAGAGACCAAGACTTTTGGTTAGAGCTGGTCGATATGGCCAAAATTTATATCACAATATATGTCTTATCTATTTCTTAAATCATTTCTTAAGAGTTTGAACGTTTGGACAGACCTTTTTATTCAATGTTTTTTTGTTATTATTTCTACTTAATAGTAAATGAATACTAAAGTGACCCAGGCTATTAAGGAACACATAAGGAATCATGTAGTCACTTAAAAGTGTTAAACAAAACAAAATACTCATGTTTAGGTATCTCTTATCTGGGGTTCTGTTTATTTTTACCAGTTTCTGAGGCTGGTAACTCTTGCTTTTCTTTTCCTGGAGTGGTCCTGATGAGTGCCAGTTTCATCATTAAAATGTGGTTGATGGTCTTTGTGGCGATTGCACTTGAGGATACTTTCAAAGTCCTTAAAATTCTTCTTTTTCGGATAGACTGGTCTTCATTTCTCAAAGTCATTTTCATCATCTTTACTTAGTTGAGTAGTTTTATCTCTTTACAACTTTACAAATGATGCTCTCAAACACATTAAGAGGCAAGGAATCCTTAAAGTGATTAACTCTTGCCGAGTTCAGCACAGCTGTTAACTGAAAGCCATTTCAGGTTCCAGCAAGAGGTGCTACTAACAAATCTAACACATAAAACATATTCTGGTTTGTTCAACACTTTCTTGTTTACTAAATAATTCCATATGTTTTTCTTCATAGTTTGGATGACTTTAGTATTAATCTACAATGCAGAACGTTTTAAAATAATGAAAAAAAAAACACTGAATTTAGGGCGTGTCCGAACTTTTGACTGATATTAATATAGTAATATTAATATTTCACAATATTTAAATAATTTTTCAAGATACACAGACAAAATGCATCAGCAATATAAAGCACACACCTTATAAATTACATAATTATCATGACAGGCCTAGCTTCTGCAGTGTTATAAAGAATTAATATAAACATATATGCAATTAAGTGTTGTTTATATGTTTACCTTTATGCCTGAATAATGTCTGTTTGTATAGTTTAACGCCAGCTGTAATATCTATACCAGATGTGCGTGTGATGGCAGGGAAATTTATATATATTAATAATTATCCCCCCTCCTCCAAACTTTACACTTTCAGCAAAATGCAGTCAGACAAGTACCGTTCTCCTGGCAACCGCCAAACCCGGACTCTTCCATCGGAATGCCACATGGCAAAGTGTGATTTAGCTTCACTCTAGATGAAAGTGCAACAAAAAACAAAAATGTTGTAATGCTAAATATTTTAGACCATATCGCCCAGCGCTAGTCATCTCCATGTATTGTACGATATAAACCGATGGCATAATTATCGTGACAGGCCCAAATTCTGCAGGTTTATAAAGAATTATAAACACATTTATCCACTGCAGTGTCAACTTAAGCATTGTTTATATATTTACATACATATCTGAATCAAATGTGTGTATATAATTTAACATCAGCTGTAATATATCTACACCAGATGTGCGTGTGGTGGCAGCAGGGGCATGGATATATGGATATATGTATGTATGTGTGCTGTAACCTGAGGCAAAAACTCATATATATATGTATGTATGTGTGTGTGTGTTTGTTTATGTTCATAAAATATGTGCTCCACAGTTTGAACACCACAGCAGTGAAAACTCCCCTCCAGCGGTGAAATGAATGTGTTTATTAAGTGTGTGTGAGAGACATCTAAAGCGATTGTGCGTGAGTGTGTGTGTGTGTGTGTGCGCACGCTTTGATCCTCGTGTGTTATGACATCAGCTTGGCAGAAGCCGTGTGTCGGATTTTCCTCAGGAGAGCCTTATAAGATTTTACCGTCCCCGAACGTCGAAATTGTCAGATGACACAACAATCGGCACCTGGTCGACTGTAATCCCGCATTACTGTCAAACGGTGGCGCTGTATTATTTTCACACGCGGAGATCAGATGGGATTTAACCTGAGCGGACACGCTCTGAGAGCGGCAGTGTTCTCTGTATTGTAAACACTGATTCGAGGATTATGGAAGACGCCCGGGAAGAGCCAGATTTCTTCAGAAGAAGATTAGGACTGTCGCTATTGATTATGTACGTAAATCACACAACAGACAGTTGGCCAAACGGTAAAAACGGACTAAAATGTAACAAAAACAGTACACAGTACAACAAGCAAACAAATGGGCAGCAATAAACAGCAACATACCAGAACGTAGTGAGCCAAAGCCAGAGTCGGTACACGGTAAGACAAGCATTATAACCGTGGAAAGGCAAGAGAGTAGTCAAAGAAGGAAAGCAAGGTCAGTAACGAAAGATCCACAACAAAACTAGATGGCTAATCAAGAGAGTAAACAAAGAGCAGAATAGAGTCAATAACAAGAAGGCAGCAAGAAGAAAGCAAGGAAAACGCGTCGTAACAGAGCTAGAAAACTAGACAATACTCGGCGAGGAGCAAAGGAAACAGAGGGCTATTCATACTGGAGAAAACAGGTGCGGGAAATTAGCAATCAGAAGGTGGGTGAGGCTGAACACTGCAGAGTCACGTGTGTCAGCTGAGGCATTGCAGTCCATGGGCTGAGAATGCTGGGAAATGGAGTCTTTAGGCACCCTGGGCAAGGCGCATCGCAATGCTCTTTGCTATCTTACACCCCGTCTACAGTCAATTTTCACGTCTATTTTGCATTAAGCCATTAAAATAGCAGTTAAATAATAAAGTTTAGGAATAAATCTACACTGATGGGCACAGGGGGGTCTGGAACAAGGTTATTATCATTAATGAAAATGGACGAAATAACGAAAACTGAAATTGGAAAGAAAAACATTTTCGTTAAATGGAACTAATCGAAACGGTAATTAACTGGAAATGTATTGAGAGTTTATAAACGAACTGAAACGAACTGAAATTACAGATAGAATACCCTTCATTTTTCTTTCGCATTTGTTCATTTACTTGTAAGCACTGTTTCTACTTCAGCAGTTTTACAGTTTTACAGGAGCCGGCTCCAGCTGGCTCCAGTACAACTTTTAACCCCGCCTATTTCCATTCAACTGAATGAGAAATGGCGGAACGTTTAATCTAAAATTACACATCCAGGATTTTTTTTTTTTTTTGGAAGTTGGGTTCTGTTCTCCTGTGTTAATAACCCCCAGTGTTTTTCTTTACAGTTAATACATTTTATAGGAGTTATTCCGTTGTATTTAAAGGGGTGTGGCAATGTGGTGATTGACAGCTGAGGGCAAAGTTGATTGACAGGTTGCCTGAGTCGTGGAGCTCACAGTCAGATCTTTCTGACATTCAGATTTTACAGTTAAAAATGACATTTTCGAAGTAAAGCAATGGCTTGTTCAGCAGTTAACTGTTGTAACAGAGCCTCAGGGAAACGTTCTCTATGTGGATAATTTCCCTCCATCAGATCATTTGCATTCATACTTTGTTCTTCTCCCTAGTTTTAGTATCTACGTTAGGTTTTTAACCTAGCGTTAGCTACTTAAAGCTATAGCTAACTAGTTAACTAGGTTAGCCAACTCAGGTTAGTTACTGTAAGTTAAGTAACTTGTTTGGTGAAAATGACGGTAAAGCACAAAGAGTAACTGAGGGGGAGGGCGGGGTTTGGGCAGTCACACGGCCCGGCCTCCCACCACTGCCGCGCCAGTTTTGGCTCCAATTTGCTTCTACTGCGCAAGTGCACACAAGATGGCAGCTTCCATTTCGGCCATATTTTGGCTTCAAAACACCGTAATGAGATTGAATGGGGACGTCTTGTCCATACTTACATACAGTCTATAATTCTGACTGGTAGCCTTGTCTCTTGCACACAGGGATTTCTAGAGATTCTCAAAATCTTTTCGAGAGATTATGGACTGTACAGTAGTGTAGCGTATGATGGACTGAAACTCAAAAATAGCCTCAAAAATGTATTCCAGTTTAGTCACATAAAATCAAATTTTGAGTGGAATCTGGTAGTGGAAACTATTCACCAACACCACTCTGAACCGAATCCCTCAGCAGCCAATAAAAAAAACGAACCTTAAAAAGTGTGTGGCCGGGGTGTCAAGTGGTCCAGCGGGCTAAGGAGCCCGAGGCTGCCGGAGCCCCGAGAGAGCACAATTGGCCTTGCTCTCTCTGTGGGTGGGTAGATGGCGCTCTTTCCCTACATCACTCTAAAGGAAAAGGGTGATGTGGATCAGCACAAGGATGCGTCTGTGACCTGATGTATCGAAACCGCGTCGCTGCGATGCTGTGATGCCACTCGGTAATGCTGCATCAGCGTACAGTTTTACTGTATGATACACAAGGAGAGTTTGTGGAATTAAAAAAATATGCATCATGCAAATTAGCAACTAATGAGTGCCAGTTCGTGCAGGAGGTAAATTCTAATCAGGACTTTTTTCCAATCGAGTAACTGAGCTTAATCTGGTAATCATGACGTTCCTAAACACCATGGTATTTGTATGTAGAAGCAAGATTCCCTCTCTCCCCCTCTTTCTCTTTCCCTCTCTCCTTCTCTCCCTCTCTCTGCTCGTCTGCTGGGCTGGGTCACCTCGTCTATACCTCCACTCTCCTGTTCGTTCTCTTCTTTTTGTGATCTTAATGGAATTCAGACTGGCAGCTTCTGCTTTAGGCCTCACTCTAATAGATAGTGAGAGAGAGAACGAGAGAGAGAGAGAGAGAAAGAGAAAATAATAGAGAGAGAGAGAGAGAGAGGGAAGTAGTGAGATGGGGAAAGGGTTAGAGAGAGAGAAAAAAGAGAGAGAGGGAGAGAATGATAGAAAGGAATAGAGAACAGAAGAAAGAGAGAGAGGGAAAGAAAAAGAGGGAGAGAGAGAGGGAAAGAAAAAGAGAGGGACAGGGAGAAGGAGAGAGAATGAGAGAGAAAGAGAATGAGAAAATGATGGAAAGAGAGAGAGCAGAAGATAGAGGGAAAGAACAAGAAAGAGAGTGGGAGGAAAACATAAAATATGAATGAAATGAAAATAAAAGAGAAGATTTTATCCTTTTTTTGTTTTCCAGACACACTTTTTGTCCAATAGTGGGTGCGGTTTTAACATTAAACACTAAATGAACCACTTCTGACACCAAACTCGCATATCGATACTAATGTTCTGAAAACTGGGGAAACCCACTTCTGACACCAATTTTGTGACTTGATATAGTATTAGAAATATTTCAAAATTTTGCGATAGCATAATATTGCAATACTTTGATATATCGATAGATTTGTAAACCCCTAATATGAGGAGTCCTTCAGTTCTCTATGACTTCTATGACCTCAGTCACCGACTTCTTTCACATTCAGTGATGGTTCTGTTTTTCTCAGCTTGTCCAGAAAAGCGTTTCCATTAGGTGGTGGCAAGAATTCTGATGTTCTGACTTTAAGAATCCATACAATGTTAGAAAACATAATATCGCAATACTTCAATATATGGATCGTTTCGTACCCCCCTAATAAGAGGATCCTTCAGTTTGGATGATATCAATGTCCTCAGTCAACCTACTTCTTTCACATTTAGTGACAGTGAAATCTGACATTCTTAAAACTGGGGAAAGGCAACTTCTGACACCAATCTCGCAAATCGATACAATGTTAGAAAACATAATATCGCAATACTTTGATATATCGATAGTTTCTTCCACCCCTAATATGAAGAGTCATTCAGTTTACTACCTACCAGTTTCCATTAGATGGTGGCAAGAATTCTGATTTTCGAAAAACTTGGGAAGCCCATATCTGACAACAATCTCGCAAATCGATACTGTGTTAGAAAACATAATATTGCAATACTTCGATATATCGATAGTTTCTTCCACCCATAATATGAAGAGTCATTCAGTTTACTACTTACCAGTTTCCATTAGGTGGTGGCAATAATTCTGATTTTCGAAGAAATGGGAAGCCCACTTCTGACACCAATCTTGAGAAGCGATACAATGTTAGAAAACATAATATCACAATACTTCGATATATCGATAGTTTCTTCCACCCCTAATATGAAGAGTCATTCAGTTTACTACTTACCAGTTTCCATTAGGTGGTGGCAATAATTCTGATTTTCGAAGAAATGGGAAGCCCACTTCTGACACCAATCTCACAAATAGATACAATGTTAGAAAACGAAATATCACAATACTCTGATATATATCGATAGTTTCGTTCTCCCCCACTGTTAAGGGTCTTTCGGTTTGCTGGATGCAGCTTAAATCTCATATATCTTATATGTGCTCATATATAGAAAATATCATTAACGTGATTGTGGAAAGCTTCATGCCAGCGTAATTTACATTGCTGAGACGGTAATAATCTCAAAGGATACGTCTGTGTGTGTGTGTTTGTGAGGTCTGTTCTGTGAGGATTTAGTGTCCTGTGGGCAATGCAGGATAGGACAAAGCAATTCAGGCTTTCAGTTCTCGTTCTCTCTCTCTCTCTCTCTCTCTCTCATGCAGTAAGTACATTTCAAGGTTACAGGCCGCGGTCATATTATTTTATAGTCAGATGAAGCTCTGCTGAAGCAGGAAGTCCTCATTTAG
The DNA here is from genome assembly GCF_023375975.1 of Astyanax mexicanus. Lineage (NCBI taxonomy): Eukaryota > Metazoa > Chordata > Actinopteri > Characiformes > Acestrorhamphidae > Astyanax > Astyanax mexicanus. The sequence goes on along the minus strand of NC_064432.1, from coordinate 10,324,396 downwards.
ACACTATGGGTGGGACAATACAGTGGCGTAAAAAATAAAGTATTTGCACCCTTTTTCAGATTATCAATCTGATTATCAATCTATTATTCACAAATAAAAAAAAAAACATGGAACACTGGTGAACCTTCCCAGGAGTGACCGGTCTACCGAAATTACTCCAAAAGGGCATGAACAACTCATCCAGGAGGTCCCAAACAAAAGAACCCAAAACAACATTTATTTAAAGAACTGCAGGTCTCACTCGCCTCAGTTAAGGTCAGTGTTAATGATTCAATAATAAGATTGACTTACGTGACAAAAGTGGAACTTTTTGGGTCTGGCGTAAAACTATTAACACATCATTTGGGAAATTTTAGAACGTCATACTGAACGTAGTAAAACATGGTGGTGGTATTGTGTAGTGATGATCTGGGGCTGCTGGGTAACTTGATGTTATAAATAGATGAAAGCAGGAATTCTGCTGTTTATCAGAAAACCCTGAAGGAGAATATCTGTCCATGAGTTTGTGACCTCAAGCTGAGGAGTACTTGGGTTCTGCAGCAGGACGATGACCCAAAGCTCACAAACAAGTTCAACTCTGAATGACTTAAAAAAAAAAAAAGAGGAGGAGTGGTCTAGTCAAAGTCTTAAGATTGAGATGCTGTGGATGATCTTAAACAGGACTTTTATGCTGAAAAATCCTCAAATATGTCTGAATTAAAACAATTCTTTAAAGAAGAATGGAACAAAATTCCTCCACAGAGATGTGAAAGACTCGTTACCAATTATCAGTATCAGATTATCTCTGTCTGATATTAAAGTTTGTTTGATATTGGTTGTCTACTATGGGGCATCTCTCAATAGGATATTATCACAATATATATAATCGTATAATAACGATTATATCAGCAATACTATCATTCTATGATACTAAATATATCGTAAGACAATTCTCTATGATACTTCTACGATGCTTCTTTGTAACTAAAGAGGTTAAATTACTCCTAAATAAGCAATGGATGCATTTTTAAGGATTAATTGTTGTTAGTTTTAAAGAACTTACAACCAATATTCTTCACCACAGGTTTTTTTACCCTATTTATTTGATTATAGCGCCACCATGTGGAGTAATGAAACGAGTCGAGTCGGGGACTTATAATGAGGAATCTTACAATGAGTTTAGAGTGCTTATGTTTGTGGATTTTTACTTCCTGGACCTGGACTACACACCTCTGCGTGTAAGTAACTATAGGTTTAAATAGGATCTCCGGTGGATTTTGCGTTTTACAGAGACTCTAAGACTAGGTCAGTGGCTGAACTGCACTTATAGCAGGGTATTACACATGTTGTTACGTAACATATGCCATTGTAAAGACTGTTATTAGTGTTAAAATGTATTTATTAAAAAAACGTTGTTTCTAACTGTTGTCCCTCCCGCTGCCTCCTGGTTTTGCAGTGCTGTTAGCCAATCAGAGGCGATATGTTTGCATGTATGAATATTCATGAGCGAGAGCCGAAATCCTGTCATAAAATGAATGAAAAAATGATGGAATGAGATCTTTAAAACTTTACTTCTAAAGCACCACACAGTTTTAGGGAATGTCAGTGTGGCTTTGCTGTCGTAACGACTGGAAAAGTACAGAAAAGTCGTTTTCTAATTGTACTTTTTAATCATGGGTGTGTTGTGGGCAAAATTTTTCATTATACTGTTATTCTGCATTAATATTATTATAATATATTAATATAGGCATTTTCGTTGCCGCGCTTCTTCTTCCACAGTTTTTCAGATAGCAACACCTTATCAACCACCTAGCAACACCTTAGGAACCACCTAGAAACTGCTTAGCAACACCATAGCAACCATCATGGATACCATAGCAGTGCCTTAGCAAGCACTATGGATACCATAGCAGTGCCTTAGCAACTACCTTGCAACACCTTAACCACCACCTAGCAACCGCATAGCAACATGATAGCAAACACCACAGAGACCATAGCAATGCCTTAGTAGCTACCACAGATACTATTGCAATGCCCTATCAACCACCACAGGCATTATAGCAACATCTTAGCAACCACCTATCAACAGCTTAGCAACGCCCTAGCAACCACCATGGATACCATAGCAGTGCCTTAGCAACCACCTAGCAACACCTTAACAACCACCTAGCAACCGCTTAGCAACACCATAGTAATTACCACAGATACTATTGCAATGCCCTAGCAACCACCACAGGCATTATAGCAACACCTTAGCAACCACCTAGCAACCGCTTAGCAACACCATAACGACCACCATGGATACCATAGCAGTGCCTTAGCAACCACCTAGCAACACCTTAGCAACCACGTAGCAACATCTTAGCAACACCATAGTAATTACCACAGATACTATTGCAATGCCTTAGCAACCACCACAGGCATTATAGCAACACCTTAGCAACCACCATAGCAACCACCATGGATACCATAGCAGTGCCTTAGCAACCACCTAGCAACACCTTATCAACCACCTATCAACCGCTTAGCTACATCATAACAAACACCACAGACACCATAGCACTGCTTTAGCAACCACCTAGCAACACCTTAACAACCACCTAGCAACCGCTTAGCTACATCATAGCAATGACCATAGTGTATGGTGGGAGCCAATTTAGCTGCACAACCATCCTAGTTTAAGGCTGTTTTATTGGCATAATACACAAGAAACATCAATATTTTACACATTTTTTTGAATGGTAATGTTGTTGAGTTCACTATGACATTCGGTTCTCTTATCTTTCTCTAAATGTCCCTTCACTTTAGGCCCTAACTTAACAAAACAACACATATAATACTTATATAATACTAATAATACACTTATAATAATGCCGGAGCCACTGAAATTGCTTCAAATAAATATATATATAAAAAAAACTGGCGAGTAAACTTTGCTAACATGTTTAATGATCTTTAATTTTAATCATTTTTGGAGGCTTGAATTGCTGGGATCATACTGACCCAGAGAATAAAAGGTGACGCTGAGGTTGAGGAGAGCAGGAGGGTTACAAATGTTCTGCATTGTAGGATATGTTCAGCAGAGTTAGCAGCCTTTTAGAAAGCGCTAAAAGTTGAATACATGGTTCATTATGTGTTCCTTCATAGTCTGGGCAACTAAGAAATCTAGAAAGAGAACAGAGGACCTAGCGGAATGGAAGGAAGTGGGAGGCAGAGCATGTGTTTCCTATGAGAGTCTGCTGGCTGGTCGCAGAGCCCGGGGCTCGTTGTGTTGCTACAGCACAGATGAGCTAGTATTGAAATCTGGGCACGCTTCAGACTCAGTGGGAGGGAGAAACCAAACACAAACGGTGATCTGGGGGCACCGCAGCAAGTGCTGGCAAACAAACCCGCAGCAAACCAACACTGAGGGACCCTGTTCTCTCCGTGAGCAGTTGCAGATGTTGCTTATTCAATTCGTACGTCGATCTGTTGACGTGTTTTGCTTATTTACTCTGTCACTGTCTCTGAATAAATGTTTATCGACCTCCACAAGAGCGATAGCCTGGTACATATTTTAATCACGACCACGTGGAGCCGTTTCAGCTCACTTTGAGAGATACCGCGAGGTTCCGTTACACTTTAGAACAAGATGACAAAAGAAAAATGGCTTTTAAAAGTCTCATTCCATCGTTTTTTCATTTATTTAAAAAAATGTAGTTGTGGTCTCTAGTATTAATAAGTGCCATGTGAAAAAAGTGCTCAGGTGTTTCTGTACAACCCTGCTTTACTTCACTGGATTAGCGGTCTCTGAAGAAGAACAAGATTTCAGCTCTTGCTCTTGAATATTAATTTATGCATGCAAATATATCGCCTCTAATTGGCTAACAGCACTTGAGCAGAGAACGCCTACCTGCTGTCTCCCCCCACACAGTCAATTTTACAGCTTTAAAACTCAAAGGACAAAATGTTTTCAGTGCTAGATAACGCTAACCCCTAAACTTCACTTAACTTTACTTCACCGCGCCACTAATAACATTTCCTTTAGCTAAACTAACGCTACTAAACTCTTACCTCAGGCTTGGTGATTCGGTGCTTGGGCAGTTTCACCACGTCAAAGCCCCAGAGTCTGCTCTAGATCATAAAATACGATGCGAACGGTGCCTGCTTTGACCAGTGTTCTGTAAAGTTTAGCTACCTTGTCAAACCGTGCTTCCCTAGTGTGTATTTAAGGTCTCGGTAAAGCGCAGAATCGATTTGACTGTGGGGGGAAGAAAGCAGGTAGGCGTTCTCTGCTGGAGTTCAATCAGCCAATCAGAGGCGATATATTTGCATGTATAAATGAATATTCATGAGCAAGAGCCGAAATCCTGCCTTTCTTCAGAGACCACCAATTGAGTGAACTAAAGTAAGGTTATACAGAAACAGCGGAGTGTTTTTTTTTTTCACCAAAAAAAAAAAAAAAAAACACAAGGCATTTATTCCTACTAGAGACCACAACTAGACATTTTAAAATTAATTTAAAAAACAATAGAATGACACCTTTATGGTCAATTTGCCATTTTTTTTATTGCAAAAGTAGCCTTAGTTTTGTCTCTTAAAATGACTTAAATTTGATTTCCTGATATCTACAAATAATATCTGCTCTTATTGAATGAACAATTGCACTGATACACATCTCACACACACACACATATACGAGCACACACACGCACACACACACACACTTAGTAAAGCAGAATGGCAGGAAAATAGAAAAGGTAGGAGTCTAATGTTTTAAACTGCCGGAGGGCCAGTACGTCAACTGACCAATCAGCCATTTCATATTAAGATCCTGCTATCTCACACAGTGTATGTGTGTGTGTGTGTGTGTGTGTGTGTGTGTGTGTGTGTAAGATGCCATATGGAGCTATCAGAAATGCCAGTGTGCAGGGCTGCACTGACAGGAGAACTGTCGGAATCAATTAAGAATGTGCCCGAGCGCGAGCTAATTAGCTAACCTGACAGCAAATCAGATACAGTCGTCCATAATATCTCATAACAGCACTACACACTGTGTGTGTGTATGGGTGTGTGTGTGTGTGTGTGTTTGTGTGTTTTATGTTCATGTGCCATTTATCAGGCTGTGGTTTGTGTGTACTGGTTTGGACTGGTTTTCCTGTGTTACGTGGTTTATTTTCTACGTTGTTTTTGGACTAAACGTTTTAATCTAATCTAAAAGGCTACGTTCACACAGCAGGTAAAAGTGGCGCTAATCTGATCTAGGGCTGGACAGTAATTCGATATCGATTATTATCACGATAGAAAACATTTCAAACCCCAGAACTTACCCTATACAATACAGTTATATAGAGAGTTAGAGAGTTACATCCATCTGTTATCAAGCATAAGATGATCACCAGTTCGAATCATGGTCATGCAGCCCTGAGAGAGCACAACTGGTCTTGCTCTCTCTCTCTGGGTGGGTACAGTAGATGGCACTCTCTCTTTCCCCCTCATCATTCCAAAGGGTGATGTGAGCTGTGAGCTGCTGTATCAGAACCGAGTCGCTGAGCTTTCTTCCGAGCGTTAGCGCTGTGATGCTACTCGACAATGCTGCATCAGCATCAGTGTAAAAAAAAAGGGGACGGGGGTCTGACTTCACATGTGTCGGAGGAGGCGTGTGGTTGAACAATGAGTCAGATAAACTGTGGAGAAAAAATGGGAGGGCCTTTGGAGATTAAAACAAAAACTCCATGCAAAGCTAATTCATATCAGAATATACACTGGCGTGAAAAAGTGTTTGCCTCCTTCAACATTTCTTTATTTTTTTTGTTGCATGTTTGTCACTCTTAAATGTTTCAGATCATCAAACAAATGTAAAACTTTGTCAAAGACACACTAGTAAACATGAAATTCTGTTTTTAAATGAAGGTACACTGTGAGCACACTGTCTCTAGCCACACCCAGGCCTGATGTACACAAACAGAGTCGCCTAAGTTGTGCTTTTGCTTTTGCACACCTCAGGCGACTCTGTTTGTGGCGTGTTTGCAGAAATGGCTTCTTTCGCATCACTCTCCCATACAGCTTCTCCTTGTGCAAAGTGCGCTGTATTGTTGACCGATGCACAGTGACTCCATCTGCAGCAAGATGATGCTGCAGCTCTTTGGAGGTGGTCTGTGGATTGTCCTTGACTGTTCTCACCATTCTTCTTCTCTGCCTTTCTGATATTTTTCTTGGCCTGCCACTTCTGGGCTTAACAAGAACTGTCCCTGTGGTCTTCCATTTCCTTACTATGTTCCTCACAGTGGAAACTGACAGGTTAAATCTCTGAGACAACTTTTTGTATCCTTCCCCTGAACAACTGTGTTGAACAATCTTTGTTTTTAGATCATTTGAGAGTTGTTTTGATGAGCCCATGATGCCACTCTTCAGAGGAGATTCAAATAGGAGAACAACTTGCAATTGGCCACCTTAAATACCTTTTCTCAGGATTGGATACACCTCGCTATGAAGTTCAAAGCTCAATGAGGTTACCAAACCAATTTTGTGCTTCAGTAAATCAGTAAAAAGTAGTTAGGAGTATTCAAATCAATAAAATGATAAGGGTGCCCATACTTTTGCAACGGTCAAATTTTTGTTTAATGCATATTGCACATTTTCTGTTAGCACAATAAACCTCATTTCAATCCTGAAATATTACTGTGTCCATCAGTTATTAGATATATCAAACTGAAATGGCTGTTGCAAACACCCAAATATTTACAACTAAAAATGATTAAGATTAATAGGGGTGCCCAAACTTTTTCATATGACTGTATTCATTTTTTTTTGAGTGACAAACATGCAAAAAAAAAAAAAAATCAGAAGGAACATCAGTCAGTCAGTGACACATACTATAAATACTATAAAACACTACGCTCACACAGCCAGAGGTTATTTTTTTAGGAGATTCTAGGCTACTCAAATATATATTAAATATATCTACACTCAAATATGGAATTTCTATTCTGTAACATTACTATATACCATTCCTGCTTAAATAAATACTTAAAATTAGATATAAAATGAACAAAATGTAGATATTTGATCATATTTTGATGATACAATACTGGTTCTTTGAGCTGGATTTATCGCTGATTGTTGATAACAGATGAATGACACTGCACTGTTAGATATAATAGGTTCTTTTGTTTAATACACTTTAAGTATTATATGTGTATGTTTCTCACTCTGGTCTAAATTTTTTGAAGTTCTGAGTGATACTGAAATATCGAAAATGTGTTTAAAAATCTTGATAAATATTGTCATTGAAATATCGATCAGCCCTATGTGAAGGATCGCTTTTTAGAGCATGAGCGTCGCTTTAGGAGCGTGAACGTGTATTTATTTAGCTAATTTCTTTATTTTTGTGTTTGATTATTGTTGTAACATTGCTTTGTTTTTGTTATACTTATATTTTTAATTGTTTTATATTTTTATTTTTATATAAAATCAGGGTTTTGGTTACTGTTGCTAATTTTGTTTGTTTCTGCTGAATTTATGAAACGAATATTTATATCATGTAGCTAAAACTTTCATATTTGTATTGTTGAAGTTCTTTAAAAAAAAAAAATCTTAAAAGTAATTTTAAAAATGCCATTGTTTTTTTATATCACTAAAAAATATTGTTATTGCAAAAATACCTAAAAATATTGTAATATTATTTTAGAGCCATATTGCTCAGCTTTAGCAAACAGCCTTAAAAAACGTATTAAATCAGATTTAATTAGAAAAATGGATTATTATCTATTATTATATGCTGTATAGACATATAGTCTAAGATAGGGACTTAATTATGTGTCTCAAATGAATGCAATTAACCCTATGTTTATCTATGTGTCTCTTACTAATGATGTTTTTTTTTTATGTGCTTTCTCTTTAACGCTTTCTCTGCTCAGGAAGTAGAGGTTTGTCTGATCATGTGACCTAATTTTCTTATAATAACACACAAACACCATAGAAAAGGTCAAGAAATTGACAGTTTTATTACTGTTGTACATTTGTGTAGAACATAAATGAGAATTTGCTAACATAAATTCATATTTTATTGTATTGTTGTGCTGATTTGTGTGTTATTATGTTACAGGAGCCTGGATCATGGAACCCTGGAAAGCCATTTGATCAAGGTATGTAACACAAATAAAAAATCGAATTATATAAAAATGTAAAATTCCATGGAATGCATTTTTTATTTAGACTTTTAAAGCGATGTAGTTTTTTTATGTTTAACTGTTTAATACCCAATTGAATTGTCTGCTAATGCAATGAGCCCCACACTTTAACGTGCCTTGATGCCTTCTCAGTTTAATAACTAAAAAATGCCTCAATAACACAATACATTAGCATAAGCTATATACATTTCTAGAAAGAGTGAGAAAGAGCTAAAAATCCAAACAATTCTTAAAAAAAAAAAAAAACTGCAGCATCATCACTCTCTGATAAGACCAGACCATCACAGAAAGCTGAGGCGAACTATCGTCAGCATAAACAATAGAAGAAGAAAAAGAACAGGTTTTGAAATCCAACTCCCCTTGCCCTGCAGGTGTGTGATTCTGTATCTACTGTGACTGTAGATTAAGCCTTATTTATAAACAGAAATAAAAGGAATCTGATGGGAAAGCCATTTATTCAAGGTTTGTAATACAAATCTAATTACATTAAAAAATAAAATTCCATGAATTAATTTTATTTTAGAGTCTTAAAGTGATGTTGTTTTTTATGTTGTCATTAAAAAGTGTTTAATACCCATATATATATATATATATATATATATATATATATATATATATATATATATAGTATGTATTAAATTTTGATGTAAACAACCGCAACATGTCGCCTTACTTACAGTATAGCAATGCAGAACAAGTCAAAAGTTTGGACACACTTTAAATTTAGTGTTTTTTCATTATTTTTTAAATGTTCTCCATTGCAGACGAATACTCAAGTCTTCTAAACTATGAAGAAACAGCATACAGTATGTAATTATTTAGTAAACTTAATACTGTTAAACAAACCAGATTATATACCAGTTTTATGCTTGCCATTTTTCCCTCTTCTACCTGTTTAATCCACCTGTTTATCTCTTTAAGTATATAGAGTATTTTCTTAGGTAATATTGACTTTTTTTGCAATTCACCTGGTACAAAGATACAATCCGTGTTCAAAGTTAAAAAGATACAATTAAACGAGACACATTTGAATAGAAATAAAATCCCACTATTTTTTACTTTTTTTAATTATATTTAAATGTCTATTAAAAAATTCGGTGAATAATTATTACGTTTTTTTTTTTTTTTATCGATCCACAGACATAGTTATTAGTGTCTGACTCTTTGTAACAACAGACGAACTAAGGCAACAATCACCTGCACATTAAAGTATTATTACAAACAGACAGATCCCCCCACACACACACACTGTATACACACACACACACACACACACACTGTATACACACACACACAGTAGAACAATAGAATTAGAGAGTGCTGAGGAGATCAGGTTTGGATAAGCTGCTGAAGCCTGTGCTGGATTTCGCTAAGGCTCTTAGAGTGTGAGGTCAGAGACCATTCGAAGTGTGTGTGTGTGTGTGTGTGTGTGTGTGTTTGTGTGTGTTTGCCTCTTAGGGTTATAAAGGGAAGTAATGACATTAGAATCTCTCTCTATCTCTCTCTCTCTCTCTCTCTCTCTCTCTCACTTTACCGTCCACACTTCGGAAATAGCGTGTTTATTTATAAGCATTTCTGTCAAAAGACATAATGTGAATCTGAATTTAGTTAGGAACTAAAATTTAATTTTCCAATGACTCAACAATGCTATTCTAATCGTACATTTACCTCAGCCGTGCTTTTATAATCATATATTTACATTAGCATTCTAACAATACATTGATCTAATAATACATTTTTACCCACTAGAGATATTGTAAACATACATCTACCACAGCAGTGCTTTTCCTCATTGTAAGTTTACCACAGTATTAAATTAATATTTTTACCTCAGCAGTGCTATTCTAATTTACCTCAGCAGTCCTATTCTTATCCCGGATTTACCGTCAGCCGTGCTATTCTAATCATATATTTTTTTCCTCAGCAGTGCTATTCTTATTGTACATGTACTTCAGCAGTGCTATTCTAATCATACATTTACCTCAGCAGTGCTATTCTAATAATACATTTACTCCAGCAGTGCTGTTCAAATCATATATTTACCTCAGTAGCGCTATTCTAATATATGTATTGATTTATTTATCGATTGATTTATCTACCTCAGTGTTCTCATCACAATTTTTAGTTCAGCATTGCTATTCTAACCTAACCTCAGTAGTGCTGTTCTTGTCATGCAGTTGGTATTCTATTAATATATTTTTCTAATAATAATAATAATAATAATAATAATAATAATAATAATAATATCTAATTGTAATAAAATCTAATTGTAATCATAAATCTACCACAGCAGTGCTTTTCTTATGATAACTTTACCACAGTATTCTAAAAATATCTGTACCTCAGTAGTGCTATTTGAATCAAACATTTACCTCAGTAGTGCTATTCTAATCACACATTTACCTCAGCAGTGCTCTTTTAATTATAATTTACCTCAGCAGTGCTATTCTAATTATACATTTAACTCAGCAGGTCTATTCTAATCATGAATGTACCTCAGCAGTGCTGTTCTAATTATACATTTACTTCAGCAGTGCTATTCTAATCATACATTTACCTCAGCACTGCCGTTCTAATCATACATTTACCTCAGCAGTGCTATTCTTATCATACATGTACATCAACAGTGCTACATTTATTTATTTTTGTGTTATCTGTGTTACAGCTCTGGATCCATCCAAGGACCCCTGCTTAAAGATCAAATGTGGCCGACACAAGCAGTGTGTGGCAGAAGACTACAAAACACCTACCTGCGTTAGCCAGCGCAGGATAAGGTAACGTCTTCAACATTATTTTTAAGTCTTGACTAGAAATTGCAAGGTTTAGCCCAAAGATTTGCTTGGAGTTTACTAATAGAGAACATGCCAAACTGCTCAAATATGTAATGAACTGATCATTTATCCCTGCTTGATAGTGTAAGTCAAAGACATCAGCTGCAGAACCACACTAACCAGATTCCCCTCTATAGAGTTCACCACTCAGCCCAGTACAGTGACTCTCAGGACACTGTAACTGGATACCCCTCTTAAGATATCTGTATGATATTTTCGTATATAACTGTTAATGTGTCAAAAAGCATTAAACCGAGGGTACTAAACAAATGTACATGTTCATGAGCTCAAGCTAGCATTTTAGTGCGTCTGGGTCTTCTAGCTTGCCCCATAATAGATAGTCAATAGAAACAATAGTCTTTGTCGCTGTGCTAATTTGAATTAATTTCATGTGATATGTCACGTAAGATTTGATTCATTTTGTTTAATCTGACTAGGCAACTAGAGGTTGGACAAAATATCGTTATCATATGATATGCTGTTTGGTGATTTAGCTTCCTGATACATGTCCTGATACCGCGATAACTGTAATTCAATGTTTTCCTGATGGTGAACCCATGAACATTATTATTAGCCTAATAGGAGAAAGGCCTTCAGTTGCTTAGTTTTATAAGGGAGGGTCACCTGGAAATCAGGTTTTCAGTTAACAGCTGTGCTGAACTCATCAAGAGTTAGGAATTTCTTGTCTCTTAATGTTGATGTTTGAGATCATCAGTTGTAAAGTTGTAAAGAGGTAGAGTTGGTATACAGTGACTATCCCATAATATTTGAGTAGTGTTCTAATCAACATTATGGCAAGAACTACTTAACTAAGTAAAAAAAATGATGATGGAACTGGCCCTCATCAGGTTTGTTTAAAACTTGTTTAACAGATGCGTTTCTTCAAAGTCCTCATAGTATGACTTCAGTACTCATTTTATATATTGTAGGAAAAAAACAACACCATAGCAACGCCATAGCCACATCTACAGACACCATAGCAGCACTTTAGCAACCACCTGGCAACACCTTAGCAATACCATAGCAACACCATAGCAACCACCACAGACACCATACCAACACCTTAGCAACCACTTAGCAACACCATAGCAACCACCATGGACACCTTAGAAACACATTAGCAACCACCACAGACACCATACCCACACCTTAGCAACCACTTAGAAACATCATAGGCAACCACCATGGACACCTTAGCAATACCATAGCAACCAACAAGCAACCACTTAGCAACACCTTAGCAACCACCACAGATACCTTAGCAACACCTTAGCAATCACATAGCAACACCTTAGCAACCACTTAACAACACCATAGCAACCACCATGGACACCTTAGCAATACCTTAGCAACCAACAAGCAACCACTTAGCAACACCTTAGCAACCACCACAGACACCTTAGCAACACCATAGCAACCACCACAGACACCATACCAACACCTTAGCAACCACTTAGAAACACCATAGCAACCACCATGGACACCTTAGAACTACTTTAGCAACCAACAAGCAACCACTTAGCAACACCTTAGCAACCACCACAGACACCTTAGCAACACCTTAGCAACCACTTAGCAACACCCTAGCAGCCACCACAGATACCTTAGCAACCACTTAGCAACCACCACCGATACCTTAGCAACACCTTAGCAACCACCTAGCAACACATTAGCAACCGCTTAACAACACCTCAGCACCACCATAGCAACCACCACAGGTACCTCAGCAACACCTTAGCAACCACCTAGCAACACATTAGCAACCACTTAGCCACACCTTAGCAACCATCACAGACACCTTACCAACCACCAAGCAGCCCCTTAGCAACACCATAGCAACCAGCCACGAATCAGCACTGCAATCTCACTCGCAGTTTCTGCAGGAACTGCAATCTAATAACCACGTGGCAACACCTTAGCAACCCCTTATCAACACCATAGCAACTACCACAGATACCATAGCAACACCTTAGCAACCACTTATCAACACCATAGCAACCACCACAGATACCATAGCAACACCTTAGCAACACCATAGCAACCACCACGGACACCTTAACAATATTATAGCAACCACTTAGCAACACCCTAGCAACCACTTAACAACACCTCAGCACCACCATAGCAACCACCACAGATACCTTAGCAATACCTTAGCAACCACCTAGCAACACATTAGCAACCGCTTAGCAACACCTCAGCACCACCATAGCAACCACCACAGATACCTTAGCAACACCTTAGCAACCACCTAGCAACACATTAGCAACCGCTTAGCAACACCATAGCAACCAGCCACAAATCAGCACTGCAATTACACTCGCAGTTTCTGCAGGAACTGCAATCTAGTTACTTTTTAAAGTAACCATAGCAACACATTAGCAACCACTTAACAATACCTCAGCACCACCATAGCAACCACCACAGATACCTTAGCAACACCTTAGCAACCACCTAGCAACACATTAGCAACCGCTTAGCAACACCATAGCAACCACCACGGACATCTTACCAACCACCAAGCAACCCCTTAGCAACACCATAGCAACCAGCCACGAATCAGCACTGCAATCTCACTCGCAGTTTCTGCAGAAACTGCAATCTAGTTACTTTTTAAAGTAAGAACTTAGTGTAAAAGTGTAATAACACAAATTTAAACATGATTAAAATGCTCATTACTAGTTTACGCCCTCTATAGCTGAGGGTCACCGAGCACTCCAGTGGAGAAATGCAGAATTATTAGAATTAGAAAAACCCAAACGCCTCTGGCTCCAGCATGCTCCAGTTCCTGGACTCTTCATGCGCTGGACCAGCGATGAAATCAAGCACAAACAAAACTCATTTACTGGTTAATGATGGAGCGAGAAAGTTGCTCTGAGGCAATTAAACGGAATTGTTCTCCAAAATAAACACATTGTGTCCCGAGTCGATTCATGCATTCAGTTGAGCGACTTCCCGTGCCAAAGAGTGTGTGTGTGTGTGTGTTTGTGTGTGTGTGTGTGTGTGTGTGTGAATAAGGTGAAAACGAGGGTACAGTCTGTCCTGGTTTTTCCTCCTAAGCTCCAGTTGTCAACAGCAATTGTTGCCATGAACATGGAGACGGGAAGCGTGCTGAGTGTGAGAACGCCAAAGCCCAACAACAAGTGCCTGCAAACGATCTGATGAAAGAAAGGGACGGGAACCGAGCGAGAGAGGGAGGGAAGAAGGGCAGGAAGAGTGAGGAGGGCTGGTCAGGCTGGTCACAGTGCTGCTGTTAGCTCCATATTCTCAGCAGTGCTGTTCTAATCATTCATTTACCTCAGCAGTGCTGTTCTAATCATACAATTACCTCAGCTGTGCTACTATGCTGTGCTACTATGCCACTATACTAAAAGCTGCCGCTATGATTAGGAGATTGCCGGTTCGAATCCTTCTCATTTAGCTTGCCATCAGTTACAGGAGCCCCAAGAGAGCACAATTGGCTGCCAGCTTTCTCCCTCACTCCCTGCATTGTGTACAGCAGCTCTGTGGAATGCAGGGTGGAATGTGAAGGATCTTTGAAGAATGTAAAATCTAAAACATATTCTGGTTTCTTTATCGCTTTTTGGTTTACTAAATAAAATTCCATGTGTTTTTCTTCATAGTTAAATGAGTTTAGTTTTAATCTGCAATGCATTATTTTATATATAAAAAAAAACACTAAATTTAAACTTACATGAGGAATTAGAGTATTTTGTTTTCTTGACATTTCTGATGGACTACAGATGCGTCGAGATGCGAGATTGCGGTTGGACTCTGTCTTTTATGAAAGAGCTGCTGCTGCTGGTGATTCAGAGCCAGAGCTCCTCGTTTCCTTCTCTGATGAAAACGCAAACGTATGAGACATAAAAACAGAGGCTGGACAGACTCAGATTTCTCCAAAAACATGAGAAAAAGGATGAAAGTAAGTGAAAGAGAAAGAAAGGGGACAGGGGGGTGAAAGAGCATGTAGACGAGGCTCAGTCCTGACTGAGGATGTAGCTTTAAATCAGCTTAACTCTGCTCAGCGTCCACATCATTAAGACCAGTGATCCTCAGTGATCTGTTTCTCTCAACAGCAGCTTGATTTAGGGCGTGTCAGAGTGTCTTTGCTGTCGTAACGTCGGGAAAAGTACACCTTGTGCGGCTCAAAACACGGAAAAGGCATGCACTAATTCTCTTAATGAATCACGGGTGTGTTGTTTTGGGCGTAATGTGAAATAAACCAATCAGTGTGTCACTTGCCTCACATTCCCTTTAAGAGCCAGGTGAGCTCTGACTTTGGCAGATTGCTATTTTAAGAGCGCAGCCCTTCTGCGTTTCTCAGCAGAGGAAAGGAAACAGCAACGTTATTTTATTCTGTCTTCTGTTTCTTGCCGATGTAAAAGTTGGGTTTGTGCACTGCTGTGTGTCCATATGTGCGTAACAAGCGGGGGTGTACTTTGTAATTTGAGCATTTGTTGCCAAGATAGCAATGAACGTCTGACTGTTGACTGTTGTTTAGGTTGTATTCAGTCAGTGATCTTGCTGATCATTACATGCTATTAATAATAATAATAAAAAAAAATCTCTCTCTCTCTCTCTCTTTTTCTCTCTCACTCTCTCTCTCTGTCCAGTTTCAGTAAGGAGATGGGATTGAACCCCGCTCTACTGAAGTGTAAAAGATGTCCAGTGGTGCGTCCAGCGCCGGTCTGCGGAACAGACGGACACAGTTACTCCAGCAAGGTGACACATGCAGACACACATCCACAGGACTGTAACATTCTGATGAATTCAGCCCAATAGTGTGTGTGTGTGTGTTTGCTTTATTACATTGAGGGGACAGCAACATGTCAGCACACTGGCGGTGTGGGGTCCGTGTGTGTGTATTAGTGTGTGTGTGTGCGATTACAGCAGTGTCTAATTTTCCAGGAAGGTATTCAACCGCAAGATTAATTTCTAACCGACAATGTACTGCACTGATCTAATCTGAGTGTGTGTGTGTTGTAGTGTAAACTGGAATATCAGGCCTGTATCTCTGGGAAGCAGATTTCTGTGAAATGTCCAGGACAGTGTCCCTGCCTGTCACAATCAGGAAACCCCACGGAGAAGAAAGGTACACACACACACACACACATATACACACACACACACACTAAGCCCTATTCAGATAGGATTAGATTTACATTGGGAGGTGGATTAACGTGTTATTACTAGCGGTGTCAGTCAATTTAAAAAACTGTATTCTGTGATTAATCACGATTAATCATGATTCATTACACTTTTTCTTCTTCTTAAGACTTGATTCCTTAGTAATGGATATTTAAATATAAATAAGAAGAGTAATTATCAAATTTACAAAATTGAATTATGTTTGTTTGTGGTCTCAAACACTGTATTATTAAGAAACTGTATTAATCACAACAATATTCTGTGATTAATCATGATTAATTGCACGTATTCTCCTTTAGACTTGAGTTTTTAGTAATGGATATTTCAATTTAAAAACTAAAAAAAAATGTAAAAATTTACTAAATGGAACATATGGAATATATATTTATGTTAATTTTGTCAAACACTGTATTATTTAAAAAAACTGTATTAATCACAACATCGTTCTGTGATTAATCACGATTGATCACACTTGATCTTCGCCTTAAGGCTTGAGTGCTTAGTAATGGATATTCAAATGTTAAAAAAAGAATAAATGTAAAATGCACTAAATTGAAATATATTTATGTTAGTACTGTCAAATACAAATACTGTAAAAAAAGATACTATATAAATGTAAAAAAACTATATACAAATTATTTTTATGTTAGTGATGTCACACACTGATTAAACTGTATTAATCACAACAATATTCTGTGATTAATCACAATTAATCTTGAGTGTTAGACTTGAGTGTTCAGTAATAGATATATAAATGTATAAAAGAATGTAAGATATACAAAATTGAATTTATGAAATATATTTATGTTAGTGATGTCAAACACTTACTTTTAAACACAGCAATATTCTATGATTAATCACGACTAATCGAGCTTGTTCTTCTTCTTAAGACTTGAGTGTTTAGTAATGGATATTTGCAGTAATTGTAAAAATAAGAATAAATAAAAAAATTACATAATTGGATTATTTTTATGTTAATGGTGTCACACACTAAGAAAATTATTTTTAAATAATAATTACAACAATATTCTGTGATAAATCATGATTAAAATCAAGGTAAAAAATGCAGGCTAGTTTTGCCCTTTATTTTTGAGACTTTTTTCATTTATTATAATAAATTAAGAACAAAAAAGCAATCTACCTTCTGAACTTGACAGTAAGTGGCGCTGTGTTTAAATCACTAAATAAAACTACTCATATGTCCCCAGGCAATAGAGACGTGGTGGAAAAAAAATGTTAAAGTTTCCAGATTAAGAATGGTACTTGTCTGACTGCATTGTGTTGAGTGTAAAGTTTGGTGGAGGCGGGATCATTATTATAAGGTATGAGGTTGTTTTTCAGAAGTTGGGCTTGACCCCTTAATTGTAGTGAAATTAAGCTCTTAATGCTTCCTCATACCAAGAGATTTTAGACAATTTTATGACCCCATGTAGCAGCAACAGTTTGGGGACGTCCCCTTCCTGTTCCAACATGACCAGTGCACAAAGCAAGGTCCAGCAAGGTTTGAGGTGAAAGAAATTGAGTGGCCTGCACAGAGCCTTGACCTCAAACTGATAGTGTATAACCTGAGGTTATCATTTCTTGGCATGGTAGAGCACAAACTGTGAAAATGACTGAAGTTCCTGAGAAACCACCTCCCCGGGTAAAACTAATCTCGACCGAATAGGGGCTAAAGAGACCAAGGAACACCTAGTTCCTCAGAAAAGTATGTCTGCTACTTCAGGATGCCCTATTTCTTTCTTTCTCTCTTTTATACACATACTCTCTCTCTCTCTTTTTCTTCTTCTCTGAACGGTACAGAGAGCCCTTATGGCTTCAGCAGCTAAGAGCGTGATTATTTTGAGGATTACAGTCCAACAAACTGTCCTTATTTTTTTATTTTCCTCCCTCAAATCTTAGGGCTGTATCCCTTAGAAACCTATTAAAAGTTTTCTTTGTCAGAAGAACTGACAGAGAAAGAGAAAAAGAGGGAGAAGAACAGGACATTTTTAAAAATGTATCAATATAAATATTCATTGATTTACCAACTGAAAATAAATCCATGCTACTATTACTGATGAGCTACAGTGGGGAAAATAAGAATCTGATACAAAAACAGACCTCTATATTTGCAATTACTGGTGAGATGTTTTCTGAAGTTCTTAAATTTTCAGATTTCAGATTTCATGAATTTACCTCAGCAGTGCTATTCTAATCTTGAATTTACTTCAGCAGTGCTGTTCTCCTTTTTAATTTACCTTGGCAGTGCTATTTTAATCATAAATTTTCCTCAGCAGTGCTATTCTAAGTTTGAATTTACCTCAGTAGTGCTGTTCTAATCTTGAATTTCCCACAGCAGTGCTGTTCTAATCTTGAATTTCCCACAGCAGTGCTGTTCTAATTACATATTTACCTCTGTAGAGCTAGTCTACTTACACATTTACCTCAGCAGTGCTGTTCTAATCATAAATTTACCACAGCAGTGCTGTCCTAATCACAGATTTACTTCAGCAGTGCTGTTCTAATTATGCATTCACCTCAGTAATGCTGTTCTAATCACAGATTTACCTCCGCAGTGCTATCTCTACAGATAAATGAACTTTCTCCGAATCCTTGGGTGCATTAGAGGCATGTCCAGCAATGAACAATCTCTCACCAAGAGACCAACAATACCCAAAAGTAGCCTCTGGGAGCCTTTTAAAGTGATAACGCCCCTTTTGTGCTAATCAACAGTTAGCATAAACATTTAGCTTCAGTTACTGCGGTACAAGGGTTTTACTGAAAGCAGATACTGAAATGTGAATGTATTTTTTTCCACTCACAGATATGTAAAATTTGATTCTTTTCATTAATAAGTAAATGAGCGGGTCTTGATTTTATTTTTGTCTGATTTATTTGATTTAGTTTTCCACTAATTCTATTTTTGAAACTTGTATGAATTTTTTTATGAAAGTTTAGATGGAATGTATGCAGAAATACAGCAGGCAGAAGTGTCAGGTTGAACATTATAGCCTCACATTAGTGGGTCTCTTCTCTTCAGCTCTTCAGTTAATTGTAGCTTGATGAAATTAGCGCATGTGAGTCATTACTTTTTGGACAGCTTTTCCAATGAAGGTTAATTAAAGCTTCTTGTCTCAGACTTGTCGCCGGGATGAGCAGAGAATCTCTGCACTTCTTCTGATTGAATGTTTTTCAGAAGATCTACAGAAATGTGTGTTTTTCTGTTTTCATGTGTTTAGTCTGCAGCGAGGCTGAAATGAAGGAGGTCGTAAGCAAACTGAGAGACTGGATCATAGACCAACATGAAAGTGGGAATCCCAGCAAGAAACTCAAGTTCCACAAACCAGACAAAAGTGAGTACCACAAGAAAAAAACGTGTGATAGGTTTACACACATAAACCCTACACTACAGACAGACACCTGCCTTGTTTACAAATTGTTATCTATTGATAATGCTAACAATGCTAACCTGGGGAAATGCTAGCAATGATTGCTGATATCGGAGTCTTTAACTGAAACGCAGGCAACTCGGTGTGCGTAGAGTAACATATAGCAGTGCTGTTTTAGTCACATATTTACCTCAGCAATGCTATTCTAATCATGGATTTACCTAAGCAGTAAAGTTTTAGTCACTGATTTACCTCAGCAGTGATATTCCAATCACACATTTACAACAGTGGGGAATGTTTTTACTCATAAAGTTACCTCAGAAAAGCAAATTTAGTCAGAAATTTACCTCAGCTCTGCTATTCTAATCTTAAAAATGCCTTCACATGATAGTCTAATCTTGTAATCACAAATATACCTCAACGGTGCTATTTTATTCACATTTACAACAGTGGTGAAATTTTAGTCATAAAGTTACCTCAGAAATGCAAATTTAGTCAGAAATGTAACTCAGCTCTGCTATTCTAATCTTAAATTTACCTCACCAGTGCTCTGCCAATCTTGAATTTACCTCAGCAGAGCTATTCTAAGCTTAAAAATACCTCATCAGTCCCAACGTGAATTTACATAAGCAGTGCAATTCTAATCACAAATTTACCTCAGCAGTGCGGTTGTACTTACACATTTACAACAGTGGTGAGATTTTAGTCATAAAGTTATCTTAAAAATGCAAATTTAGGCAAAAATCTGCAACTCTAATCATGAATTTATCTCAGCAGTGATATTCTTATTATGAATTTACCTCAGCAGTGCTGTTCTAGTCAGGAATTTACCTCGGCAGTGCTATACTAATCATATATTTACCTCAGCAGTGCTATTCTATTAATATAATTATCTCAGCAGTGCTATTCTAATCTTAAATTTACCACAGCAGTGCTGTTCTAATCATATATTTACTTCAGCAGTACTTTTCTAATCATAAATTTAACTTTTTAGAGTTGTACTAGTACGAATTTTACCTTTGCAGTGCAATTGGTAAACATAAATATACATCAGCAGTGCTATTCTAATGAGAAATTTATCTCAGTAAAACAGAAGTGCATTTTTATTCAGAAACTTACCTCAGAAATGCAAATCAAGGCCCACCATATAGTGACTTATAACAACATTTGCGAAATTACAGTTTATCACAAAAACAAAATCTTTTTTTCTGTACTTCTGTTTATTATTAGTTACAACCAAAACATGTTACTCCACATTACATTTAAAAAATATGTGTGCAATGTCTGACATATATATATATATATATATATATATATATATATATATATATATATATATATATATATATATATATATATATAACAAAAACTGATCAGTTATCACCTAATATTTAAAATAATATAACAAAAGGCAACAGGTTATTATTATTATTATTATTTTTTTTTTATATTATTATGTATTGGCATGTCAATTCTGTTTGTATATTTACATTTTCTCCAGTAACATTCAGTAGGGATGGGTTCTGTGTTTTTAATCAGGAATTTATCTCAGTACAACAGAAGTGCAATTTTAGTCAGAAACTTACCTCAGAAATGCAAATTTAGTCAGAATTTTACCTCAGCAGTCTGATTCTAATCATATTTTTACTTCAGCAGTGCTATATTAATCTTGAATTTACCCCAGCAGTGCTATTCTAGTCTTGAATTTACCTCAGCAGTGCTGTTCTAATCTTGAATTTACCTCAGCAGTGCTATTCTAATCATGAGTTTTCCTCAGCAGTGCAGTTCTGCTCTTGATTGAGTTCTGCCCTTAGCTTTGCTATATTTTTATGCTATATTTTCTTTTTAGTCAGAATGACATTGTATCAACAAAAATTGAGAAATGTATTGTGATAGCATTTTCATATCATTCAGCTCTTGTGTCTGGATACTTTTGAACATCTCTCTTTCTCTCTCTGTAGGGGTGGATATGAGTAGGGTTCCTCTGTGTAAGGACTCTCTGGGTTGGATGTTCAGCAGACTGGATGTAAACTTTGACCTCCACCTGGACCATTCAGAGCTGGCTGGTCTCGGCCCAGAGAAGAGCGCTGTGTGCACCAAGGCCTTCCTCAGGTCATGTGACTTAGGAAGAGACCAGCTCATCTCCAGCCAGGAGTGGTGCTCCTGCTTCCAGAGACACCAAGGTACGAAACACTACAGTCTGTGTGTGATGTGCTCTTTAAAACATCTCAACAACTCAGCAAAACTCTAATTCTACATAGGAAGAGACTATTAAGTTTAAGATGTAATGGAAAAAACACCAACTGACACGACTCAACCTACGCAAATTTGCACATGTATTTGTGATTATAATAGCAGTGCTGAGGTAAATTTATGATTAGAATAGCACCGCTGAGGTCAATTTATGATTAGAATAGCACTGCTGAGGTAAATATGATTACAATAGCACTGCTGACTAAATTTATGATAAGATTAGCACTGCTGAGGTAAATATATGATTAGAACAGCACTGCTGAGGTAACTTCATGATTTGAATAGCACTGCTAAGGTAACTTCATGTTTGGACTGGGCCTGATGAGATCAATTCATGATTAGAATAGCATTGCTGATGTAAATTTATGATTAAAATAGCATGGCTGAGGTAAATTTGGAATTAGAATAGCACTGCTGAGGTAAATGTATGATTAGAATAGCACCACTGAAGTAAATCTATGATTAAGATTAGAATATCACTGCTAAGGTCAATTTTGTCATTAGACTAGCACTGCTGAGGTAAACATATGATTAGAATCACAATGCTGAGGTAAATTTTGGGTTAGAATAGCCCTACTGAGGTCAATTCATGATTAGAATAGCCCTGCTGAGGTAAATTTGGGATTAGAATAGCACTGCTAAAGTAAATGTATGATACGAATAGCACTGCTGAAGTAACTTTGTGATTAGACTAGCACTAATGAGGTCAGTTCATGATTACAATATTACTGCTGAGATAAATGTATGATTAGAAGAGCACTGCTTATGTAAATTCATGATTCGAAAAGTAGTGCTGAGGTAAATCTATGAATAGAACAGCCCTGCCAAGGTAAATATATGATTAGAACAGCACTGCTGAGGTAAATGTATGATTATAATAGCACTGCTAAGGTAAATTCATGATTATAACTCCACTGCTGAGGTCAATTTCTGACTAAATTTGCACTTTAGAGGTAAGTTTATGACTAAAATTTCACTACTGATATTCATTTAGGACTAAAATAGTACTAGTTAGGTTAATTTATGATTAGAATATCACTGCTGAGGTCAATTTTAAACTAGAATAGTACTGCTGAGGTAAATTCATGATTAGAAATCATGTGCATGCAATAAACCATGCAGCTAACAAAAAAAATTCTTCTGAAAGATATAGAATTTTTGTATGAAGATTGTCATTGTTTGGCTACAAAGACTAGAATCCCAATAACATTCATTGTTGTTAAGTGTGTTGGGGGTAGCATCGTGCTCTTAGAACACCACTGCTGAGTTAAATTCATGATTAGAACAGCACCACTGAAGTACATTCAAGATCAGAATAGCACTGCTGAGGTAAATACATGATCAGAATAGCACTGCTGAGGTAAATACATGATTAGAACAGCACTGCTGAGGTAAATATATGATAACAATAGCACTGCTCATTTAAAGGATGTTGTATGAAGATTGTCATTGTTTGGCTGCAATGACTAGAATCCCAATAACACTGCACCAGCCCAGCTGTTAAGAGTGGTGGGGGTAGCATCATGCTCTGGGGCTGTTTTGATGCTATAGAGAGTGGTACATTGTACAAACAAATAAAATGAAGAATGAAGAAAGAGAACTACTTGAAAATTCTAGACCATATCCTCACACATTGGACACGGTACCAACAAGTTCCACCAACAAGACAATTACCTGAAACATCAAAGGAGGTTGTGGATTGGATAAAGCAGTCCAACAAGATAATCTTCTTCAATTTTTGGAATTGTCTTCCCAAGAGTAAACTCTTAAAGTGTTCAAATTTGGGGACTAAAAGTGAAAATCAACAAAAAAAAAACCCACTTTAAAACACAATGGTAAAACAAATTTATAGAGTAGATTAATGCAGGAAATTACTTGTTAGATTTCTTGGCAACGTGTTTTTTTTTTTTTTTTTCGCAGCAAGGGGTTACAGACCTGTCTCAATTAATCAAACAGCATATTCCATCACCCTAGGCTTTAATTAGTCCAATCAGATTAAATCATGTGTGTTACTTTTTAGTCGGTTGCCAAAAGTCATGGTTGACTGAATCAACTACTGCTACAGTCTTCCTACAAAATATTACAGCCCTGTGATTCCTGCTAAACATGGAATTGAGTTAAAAAAAAATGCAGTTCGGGTTCGGGTTAAAACTGTTCTGCATTGTAGATTAATACTTAAGTCATCCAAACTATGAAGAAAAACATATAGAATTATTTAGCAAACAAAAAGTGTTAAACTAATTTACCACACCAGTGCTATCCTAATCATGAATTCATCTCAGCAGTGCGATTTTAATCCTGAATTTACCTCAGCAGTGCTATTATAATGATGAATTTACCTCTGTAGGGTTGTACTAGTCCCGAATTTACCTTTGCAGTGCAATTGTAGTCATTAATATAACTGTACCTCAGCAGCGCTATTCTAATGATATATTTACCTCAGCTTTGCTTTTCCAATCATATATTTACATCTGCTGTGCTATTCTAATCATTTTTTATCATAATTTTAACAATTTTCAAGATGTATCCTCAAGTGCATTCAAGTTAAAATACGATAAAAAATGAAAAAATTAAACTGCCACTTATCAGGACTGACCCAGGAAAGGAAAAGCAATATATATATATATATATATATACATTGAATTAGAAGCAGTGTCCAAACTTTTGACTGGTACTGGTACTCTATGTAACAAGCAATTTTATTGCACTTCATTGTACTGTATAGAAATATTTTATTTATGTTTGGCACGGAAATAAATACATTATATTAATGTAGCCGAGCATTTAAAAAAAAAGAAAAGAAATTGACATGTCAAAGAAAATAAAAACTTCATTTAATCCTTTTAAAATAACAGTAAATGAAAGATAAAAATAGCTATAAAAATAATAAGAATTATAATAAAACTTGGTTTAATGTATAAGAAATTAAGATAAAAAGAAGATAAGATTAATATAAAAAAATAACTATTACATAATACAATAAAAAATACAATTAATTAAATGAAATAACAAAATTAAAACAATAATAATAAAAATAATAATAGTAATAATAAAAGAAAATCAAAATAAGTAAAACGAAAAAAAACAATAGTACAAAAATGGTTAAAAAAATGAAATAAGAAAAGAAATAAAAATAAATAAGATTAAGTAAAACAGGCACAGACAGTCTGAAGCTGGTTAAATTTTAAAAGTTTGAAGTGATTTAATGAACACTAGTGAGTTATACACGATACTGCACTCTCTAATGCAGCATTTACACACTTACACGCATCACATTCACACTTTCATCATAATATCTAGAAAAAAAGACACAGAAACACAGAGAACTCTGTACCTATTAAAAGTAGACATTTTTTTCTTTAACTAAGTTACAGATTAAGCCAGAGAGTGGTGAGTACTGTTTCCTACACCTTCAAAAGACTAGAAATCGGAGAAAATTCAGAAAGAGTCACGTCTGGCTGACCCACATGGAAACAGCTTTGGCGTTTAGCTCAGATTAACATTTACTGGACTAAGTTTCAGTTTCAGCAGAGAAGAGAAGAATTAGAGGTCTGGCAGGTGAAGAACTGCAGTAATAAATGAATTGATAAGATAATAAAGAAAATACAAAAGTATTTTCATTAAAATGAGTTTATATATTTAGATAATACAGCATGAACAATGCTGATTCTCATTTTTCAGAATCTCCGTGCCAAACAGAAGCTAACAACATCCACAAGCAGCAAGCTGGGAAGAAGCTACTGGGTATGTATGATCTGTCTCTCTCTCTCTTCATCTCTCTCTGGAAAAAAATAAGAGACCACTTAAAAATGTTGAGTTCCTTTGATTTTACCAAATTGAAAACCTCTGGAATATAATCAAGAGGAAGATGAATGATCACAAGCTGATCATCAAACCAAGCTGAACTGCTTAAATTTTTGCACCATGAGTAAAGGCATAAAGTTATCCAAAAGCAGTGTGTACGACTGGTGGAGGAGAACATGATGCCAAGATACATGAAAACCGTGATTAAAAACCAGGGTTATTCCACCAAATATGGATTTCTGAACTCTTAAAATGTTATGAATGTTAATTGTTTTCTTTGCATTATTTGAGGTCTGAAAGCTCTGCATCTTTTTTTTATTTCAGTCATTTCTCATTTTCTGCAAATAAATGCTCTAATTGACAATATTTTTTATTTGGAATTTGGGAGAAATGTTGTCCGTAGCTTATAGAATAAAACACCAATGTTCATTTTTTTTTACTCACCTTAGAACCACACCTTTAATTGTATTTTATTGAGATTTTAAGATTTTAACCCCCCTTTACTCTGAAATTCCTAAATAATGCTCTCCATCCAACCGGGCTGAGCTTGAGCTGTTTTGTGAAGAGGAATGGGCAAAAATCTCATTCTCTAGATGTGTAAAGCTGACAGAGACATACTCCATAAGACGTGGAGCTGTAATTGCAGTGAAAGGTGGCTCTATGAAGAGTTTATATTTGATACATTGATATTGATATACCTTTATTTGATCAAACTTTTTGAAAACCATGTATCATACGTTTAAGTTTGTGGTTGTAAGGGGAATAAATGTAAAAAAAAAAAAGTGGTTCAAGGGGTATGAATACTTTTGCAAGATTGATGCTGTCACTCTACGCACTCCTAAAAGTCACTCCAAAAGAAATCAGTCCAATAATAAAAAGTCCAATAATCTTTTTACTCTAAGGATTTTCAGGCTTATGCGTCCTGAGATTTACCCAATGTGCAACGAACAGAATGGGGACCTGAAATTATTCCACAGCCTGAGCCCTACAATCAAATACATAACGACGCCACATTTGCATCAATATTACATGATTATACATATGCTGCACTAATCTGCATAAATGCATATGCATAGGAATGTTATCATGAATATGTAAATGCGCACGTATTATCCGAACTACGTACGCTGGGGGTGAATCTCGCAGTCATGGCGGCGAAATTAGGTTTTTCTGAGCAGTGAAGAGAAACGGAGTCCATCTTGAATATGATTAGGCAGATAAATGAGCGTCTCAGTACATCCGGTGCGAAGGTCATACGTTTAATTTGCGCAGACAGGAGGAGGAAGAGACGTACGGTGGAAATCGGACATGAAAAAGGGATATTTTTATCCGCCACTCTGCATTTGAGTGGAACTTGTGGGGACGGCTCGGCGCCTGGAGGCGCGTAAAAATGGGGGGAAAATAATAAATAAGCGGAAATAATTTTGCACTTAACAGCTGAATATCTTTGGCAGGCGCTGCTGGTTTTGTGGCTTCAGCCTAAGAAGCTGTAAGGCTAAAGCTGGCGTTGGGTGTGAAAGTTTTTATAGTTGTCCTCATTTTGCCAGTCGTTAATTTACGTTGTTGCATGTTATTTTTTACATTATTACATTTTCTGTCTGTGTGTGTTTAGGCCAGTACATCCCAGCCTGTGACGAGGATGGCTTCTACAGGTCCCACCAATGCCACGGCAGCACTGGGCAGTGCTGGTGCGTTGATCGCTATGGAAACGAGGTTGCTGGGTCACGCAAGATGGGGACGACTGAATGTGGTACGTATATACAGTACATACGTAATACAAATGTGTCACATAACAGTACCAGTCAAAAGTTTGCTCAAATATTCTTTATATTCAATGTGTTTTCTTTCTTGTTAAAATTTTTTAACATTGCTATTTTTTGTATATTAGTTTGTATATTTAGTTTGCTTTTTAAGCATGAAACACAACTAAAAAAATAATGAATAATTAAAAATTGAAAACATGGAAATGTGTAAAAAAAAACAATAGACAGAAAATGACATACAGTTTAATATAATTATAAATAAACAAGTAGTATAAATGTATTTAATACAAATATGGTCAAGTTACAAGATCAAGATCAATTGAAAAAGAGTTGAAAAAGGGTGGCCACACTTTATACAACATTTCCAATTAGTTTCTTAAAAAGTAGGTGATCTTTTCTGAGGGTACAGACTGGTTAATGTTAGAATTTTCACATTTGGAAAGAAATGTTTGTCTGAAGTTTACAGGTTCAAGCGGTGCAAATTTTATAAATAAAGAGAACAGTCATTAAACATGGTACTGTAAAAAAAACAAGTCACTATAAATATATACCACAAATAAGGTATTTAAATAAAAGCGCTCTACATCAGATTTCGTACTTGGATTTTTAGACCCAGCTCTAATTTCCGAAATCTGAATAGGCTTTAATTTAATTTTCAAAAAGAAAAATACTAATTAGTCACAAGAATTTCTGTGATTAATCATGATTAATCACATGATTTTCCCTTCTTAGCAAAGAGTGAGGAGGGAGGTGTAAGACAGTGAGATTTAGGAGTTAGTTAGGAGATTTAATCAATATATTTAAAATAAATTAAAAGAGATCTACCTTCTAAACTCTGAAGCAGTAGAACTGTGTATTGGCAAAGGATTTGATGATATAGTGGCATGAAAAAGTATGTAAATGGTTTGAAATTTCATAGTTTTTTTAAACAAAATGTGATCTAAAATTTATCCAAGTCAGGTGTATTGACAAATATAATATTTATTTTTTTTAAATCTGTTTCTAAAAAAAATGTATAACTCACTTAATTTTCTGAAGTCATTTTCTGAAGTCATTCTAGTGCATTAGGCACCTCATTAAGGTAGCAAAGCGTCACTTAGTGAGATGCGCTTAACTTTCTGCTTTGTGTGTGTGTTTGTGTATGTGTGTGTGTGTGTGTGTGTGTGTGGACAGGACCTGCAGAGGAGTTTTCTGGGGACTTCGGCAGCAGCGGTGACACTCTGCTTTCAGATGACGAGGACGACGACTTCCTGAACGACGAAGAGGAGGTGGGAGACGATGAGGAGTACGACAATGATGACGACGACGATGACGACAGCTACCTGTCATAATCCATTTTCTTTTTTTTTTCTTTTTTTTTTTAAAAAAGGGGGGAACCAAAAACAAAAAGAGAAAGAGAGACGTTCTGTTCTGTCTAAAGCACGTTTTTTTGGGGACACTGGCAGAAATCAGTACTAATATTACTACTAATGGCTTAGACAAAAAGGTATATCTTCCTCTCTCTGTGTGTCTTGTTGAACATTTGTACAAAAGAAATGAATACTACTTCTAATTCTTTGTGAAAGAAACCTGCTTTATTTTTCTCATGAGGACGTTTTTGGGTCCTGATCCTGAGGAGAGGTAATCCACAGTAGTAGCCCTTGGGACAGTAACTGGAAGCGATCAGAAGGTTTGGATCGGAGATAAAAGTATTACGCTTAGGATTTAGCGTGGACATGTGCTCACACACACACACACACACACACAGACAGACGAAAACAAATACAGTATATATACACACATTCACATTCACAAACACATACTTGTTTTTCTGCAATGTCAGGACATATCATGACAAAAAACCTACAAAGTCAGGACATGCCTTTGTGAGAGGGCTAGAAACAAGAAGAAAACAGCTTTGTGCTACAAAAACTCTGCATATATGTTGTTATTTTATCTAACTACTTTCTTTAAGAGCTCTGAAACATTAATCCAGTAAAAATGAGGACACTTTCAAGTGAAAAGCAAGGACGTACAAAAACACACACACACAACTTTCTTGATAATACCACATTCTAGGGACATGGCAGAAAATCGGCTACATAACCACACACTTATCAAATAGTTACAATCAGGGATGATGAATCACCTGATGAGTACCTGTAATTATTGTGGTGGTGGTAGTGGTGGTGATATAGATAAGGATAGATAAGTGATATAGATAAATAGATAACATTTTGTAGTTAATTATAATTATATACACTTACACACACACACTTTCACATACACACACACACCTCACACTGATGGCATGTTTCCAACCAGATCCATCCTAGTCCAATATATATATATATGTGTGTGTGTGTTGGTGTGTAAGTGCGTGTGTGTGTATATATATATTTTTTTCCTTTAAATTGTCTCTAATACCTTAGAGATAGATAGCGAGCTGAGATTATTATTGATTATTGATTACTGATTGCTAGGGCTGGGTATCACTGCTGATTTCCAATTCAAAAGTCTCCCAATTCGATTACATTTCTGATTCGATATTGATTAAATTAGGGATGTTTCAGTTACAGGTTTTGTTCAGATATAGATAAAAATAGATTTTCAGAAATCAAACTGTGCAAGAAAAACTCAGTCTATCATTATTAAGATTAAAGATTTACTAATTTTAAACATCAATCCTGCGTTCATTAATTAATAAATTGATGTTGGATCAATTAAATGAAGATTGATAGATTTGAATTGAAAAATCTATTTTTTAAACTAGTCCCTACTGATTGCACTCCTTGGGTTCAGGTTTTCAGTTCTTTGGTTCTTCAGTTCTTCTGTTCTTCAGTCTCACTAAAGATCTCAATACTAGAGAACAATAATAATGAAGAATATAAGATAAAAGTATACTTAATTTACATGCGACACCAAATCAGATTTAAGAAGCCATTGGTGTTACATATTATCATCTATAAAATTGTATTTTTGAGGACAGTTTTGATTGATAAGGTGGTGCTAGCGTGAACATCATCCATCTGTCATTAACCACAAAGTTTTGTGGAGTTCTGCTTGGTGGACTAGTTAAAAGCATCAGGGATCAAGGTTGTATAAAACACTGTATGTCTAACACATGCAGCAGTTTTTCCATTGCTATCTGTTATATGTTAGCAGTCCTAGGATGTGCGGTGCCTTTCAGTGAAAGATAAATAAAAAAAAGAAAGATAGAGTAAGTTGGGCTACGTTATAATAAGATTTTTAGCTTAACATGTTGGACAATTGACTCTTGACTGTGATAAATCAAAGATAGGTCCACCTCTAAAAAGTCTCGTTTATATAAAGTTTTGGTTTTGGTAGGAGGTATACGCGTATACATCGATAGTTTGTACCTTACCTTAAAATAAAAAAAAAAAAGAAGAAACACATACAATAGTTGCAGATGTTCAACCTGTTCAGACGTGTCCTCCTGTGTGTCGTTTGATGCCTTGTTTGCATTTTTCTCTTTGATTTGGTCTTGGAATCGGTTTATTAGTAATTTTCCATTCAAAAGCTACGTCACTTTCCTCCTACGAACACTTTTGGTCGTTGTCGTGTTCTGCGAAATTCCCCGCTCGTCGACCGCTCGAGTCCAGAACCGAAGGCAGGTGAACGGTGCTAGGAGAGGGGAAAAAGCAGGCACTTTTCCCAAGCCCACATCTGTCCAGCTGTTGTCATAGAAGTGAACAATGCATCTTTATCTTCTTTCTTTGTTTCTTTGTTTTTTTACAGTGTACGTAATATTTGCCGATAATAAAGTTCTATTGACCAGACCCATGTTGCTTTAAAGTTATTCTTGCATGCTTCCATACGGATGTGTGTTTTTGGAGGTGGCAAATCTAGGTCCCCAAAGTGAAAAACTGAGTTAGTATATTATTACGACTGCCTGGGCAACTGCATTTAGCCATGCACTTTGTTGGCAAAAATGTGTGTTTGTGTGTGAAGGTGGCAACCAAAGGTCACAAAGTAAAAATCCAACAGTCAGAACAATCTCAGACTGTTGGAACCTGAAATTTGCATCATAGAATTTGGTCAGTTTTAATTTCTGAACCTGGATTTGCCACCATGGAATACAGTCATTGTTGATCTAGAGCTTCTGCAGAGCTGTCCAAGCAGTCGCAACTAAATATTAGGTCAGATTTTTATGTTATAAACGTGTATTTGACATCAAATAATATGGCTGGCATTAATCTAAAGCTACAGTAGAGCTGTCCAGGTAGTTTGAACAAAATCCTGGGTTTACGTTTACCCACATAGTATAAAGCCAAATTCTGATCCAGAGCTACTCAGTGTCATCTAGGCAGTAATAACAAATCTCTGGGTGGATTTTATACTTTTTGGACCTGTATTAATAAGAATAATAAGAATAATACCAGTGCCAATCCAGAGCTGCAGCAGAGCTGCCCAGGCAGTTACAACAAAAATCCTGGGGTGGATTTTCAACCAAGTAACATGATCAATGTTAATCTAAAGCTACAGTAGAGCTGTCCAGGTAGTTTGAACAAAATCCTCGGTTAGATTATCCCCATATTCCCCAGATTATTGGTTGGTTATCCCCATAGAATAAGGCCAAATTCTGATCCAGAGCTTCAACAGAGCCATCCACAGAGTTGAAAAGCAATCCTGGGGTGGATCTGGGGTAGAGCTGTCCAGCTAGTTTGGACAAAACCCTATCTTAGATTTACCCCCATAGAGTAAGGTCAAATGCTGATCCAGAGCTGTAGCAGAGCAGTCCTGAAAGTCGTAACAAAATCCTTGAGGTGGACCTAAATTTGCCAATTGCCAATTGCTGATCCAGAGCTGTAGCAGAGCAATTCAGACAATAATAAAAATTAATTTGGTGCAGATTTTTTGTTTCTGGACCTGGACTTGCCACAAAATAATATGAGCGATGTTCTAGAGCTACAGTAGAGCTGCCTAGGTAGTTCATGGAGTGGATTTTATACTTTCTGGACTAGGATTAACCACCATAGTATTGGTCCAGTGCTAATTCAAAGCTGTCCAGGCAGTCGTAACAAAATCCTGGGGTGGATTTTATACTGGATTTTGGACTTGCCACCATTGTGTGTGTGTGTGTGTGTGTATGTATGTGGGTGTGTGTTCGAGGGAGATGTGGTCACTGCTGCATTATGTATAAACACCATGTAAATATTTTATGCGCCACAGTTTCTCATCAGGCTTTGACAAAAGCGGTACACACACATACACACACACACACACACAGGCAAAGTGGGGACGTTTTGAGGTCCGAGCTGTTAGAAGGTTCATCATTACAAACCAATCACTTATCTGTCAATCTGTAGGTGTGTGTGTGTGTGTGAGAGAGAGAGAGAGAGGATTATGGCTCTTTCAGGCACTTTCATCTCTCAGTGAAATTAAATTACCAAATAAAAGAGAAATCACTGACCTGGAAACAGGGGAAGCTCCAACTGAGAGAGCCAGTGGCTAGCACACACACACACACACACACACACACACACACACACACTTTGTATGTTTATGCTTCTCGTTTTCACAGTGCTAGCACTAAGCGGTTATGTGTGTCCGTTTTCCGTTAGCGGCTGAGCTCAACGGAAACCGCTGGATAAATAGAGAGTGTTTTCCTTTATTACCGTTTCCTCTTCCTGTAAAAGAGAACATGACAAAACTACTGTTGACTCTGAACCTGAATCGAACAGACACACACACACACACACACACACACTGTGTCTTGCTGAGATAAGAAAGAAGAAAATTGAAAAGCTCTGGCATATAGTCGTCAAACCAATCTGAACAGCTTGAATTTTTGCACCAGTAGTGTAAAGCATAACTTTATCCAAAAGCAGTGTGTAAGACTGGTGGAGGAGAACATGATGCCAAGATGCGTGAAAAAAAACTGTGATAAAAAAACAGGGTTATTCCACCAAATATTGATTATTTCTGAACTCTTAAAACTTTATGAATATGAACTTGTTTTCTTTCTTTTTTTTTTTCTTTGCAACTTTTTTGATATTTTAGCAATTTCTCAAATGCTCTAAATGATAATATTTTTATTTGGAATTTGGGAGAAATGCTGTCTGTAGTTTATAGAATAAAACAACAATGTTCATGTTACTCAAACCTAAACCTATAAATAGCAAAAATCAGATTCAGAAACTAAAGTGGTCTCAACATGCGCTATGTAGCTTGATTTAGGGCTGTGTGTCAGTGTGTCTTTGCTATCGTAACAACGAGAAAAGTACACCTTTGGTGGCTCAAAATGCAATGATTTGTAGAGGGATGTAGAATCGCTTCGAAAGGTAGTTTGTTTTCCATTCGGCAAGCAACCTTTTCCAACTGTTGCGCCAAATTCTGCACCCTTGTCAAAATTCGACTTCCTTTTATTGCAGGCGCCTCAGATTCCTTTAATTTGTGGTTGTAAATAGGTTAGAGTTAATCTACAGAATCACCAGCATAAACAACTGTACCCATACTGCTGTGTGAATAACTGTAAACTAGATAAGCCAGACAGTATACAAACAGAAACAGCAGGGAACACCCACGCAGAGGGGGAGTGTCTTCGGTCTCTGTTCAGGGTGCGTTGACTCCGCTATATATTTACACATTTGTCTTCCTGTAGCCCGAAATGATGTGAATCGAAAAGAAAAAAAGATTAGAAGTTAAATTCCACGTAATCTTCTCAGCCTATAAAAATCTGGACTGAGATTGCTCTGTCTAATACACACACATACACACACATGCTTGCATAACTACACGTTATACAATATTCATGTATATATATATATATATATATATATATATATATATATATATATATATATATATATATATATATATATATATATATATATAGTGGTATAAAGTATTTATTCCTTCATGATTTCATTTTTTTTGCATGTTTTTCACTCTTAAATGTTTCAGATCATCAAACAGATTTAAATATTGGTCAAAGACAACACAAGTAAAGACAAAATGCAGCTTTTAAAGGAAGGTTTTTATTAGAGAAAAAAAATCAAAACCTACATAACTATGTGTAAAAAAAAAGGTTTGCCCCTAAACATAATAACTGTTTGGCTGGTGTGTTTTGGGTCATTGTCCTGCTGCAGAACCCAAGTTCGTTTCAGCTTAAGGTCGGACATTCTCCTTTAGGATCTTTTTGTTAGACAGAAGAATTCATGGTTCCATTTTTCACAGCAAGTTTTCCTAAAGGTCCTGAAGCAGCTAAACAGATCCAGACCATAATCAAACTACCACCACCATGTTTTACTTTTACGCCAGATGTTTAGGGACACACGCATTTCAAAAAGTTTAGCTTTTGTCTCATGAGACCAAATTTACTGTTCTTTTTGATCGGCAGTGGTTTTTGTCTTGGCACCCTGCCATGCAGGCCTCTTGGATGAGCTGTCGCTGCACTCTTGGGGTAATTTTGGTCGGCCGGTCACTCCTGGGAAAGTTCACCAGTGTTCCATGTTTTGGCCATTTGAATGATGAATAATGGTTCTCAGAAATGGCTTTATAACCTTTTTTTAAGACTCAAAAAGGGTCTACTGACGTAAACACCGCCCACAGAGAACAATGATAGGTCTACTCAGCGCAAAAACGGACCAATCAGAATGTATATCCCACTCACAGTGAACTCTGATAGGTCTACTGATCACAAAAACAGACCAATCAGGATGTATATCCCATTTACAGTGAACTCTGATAGGTCTACTGAACGTAAAAACAGACCAATCATGATGTATATCCCACTCACAGTGAACTCTGATAGGTCTACTCAGCGCAAAAACGAACCAATCAGGATGTATATCCCACTCACAGTGAACTCTGATAGATCTACTGAACGCAAAAACGGACCAATCAGGATGTATATCCCACTCACAGTGAACTCTGATAGGTCTACTGAATGCAAAAACGGACCAATCAGGATGTATATACCACTCACAGTGAACTCTGATAGGTCTACTGAACGCAAAAACGAACCAATCAGGATGTATATCCCACTTACAGTGAACTCTGATAGGTCTACTGAGCTCAAAAACGGACCAATCAGGATGTATATCCCACTTACAGTGAACTCTGATAGGTCTACTGAGCGCAAAAACGGACCAATCAGGATGCATATCCCACTCACAGTGAACTCTGATAGGTCTACTGAACGTAAAAAACGGACCAATCAGGATGCATATCCCACTCACAGTGAACTCTGATAGGTCTACTGAGCGCAAAAACGGACCAATCAGGGTGCATATCCCACTCACAGTAAACTCTGATAGGTCTACTGAGCGCAAAAAAGAGACCAATCAGGATGTATATCCCACTCACAGTGAACTCTGATAGGTCTACTGAACGCAAAAACGAACCAATCAGGATGTATATCCCACTTACAGTGAACTCTGATAGGTCTACTGAGCTCAAAAACGGACCAATCAGGATGTATATCCCACTTACAGTGAACTCTGATAGGTCTACTGAGCGCAAAAACGGACCAATCAGGATGCATATCCCACTCACAGTGAACTCTGATAGGTCTACTGAACGTAAAAAACGGACCAATCAGGATGCATATCCCACTCACAGTGAACTCTGATAGGTCTACTGAGCGCAAAAACGGACCAATCAGGGTGCATATCCCACTCACAGTAAACTCTGATAGGTCTACTGAGCGCAAAAACGGACCAATCAGGGTGCATATCCCACTCACAGTAAACTCTGATAGGTCTACTGAGCACAAAAAAAGAGACCAATCAGGATGTATATCCCACTCACAGTGAACTCTGATAGGTCTACTGAACGCAAAAACAGACCAATCAAGATGTAAGGATATAATGTAAAGAAATAAAGAGAGAAGGGAAAGGAGAGAGAGAGAGAGAGTGAGGGAAAAGAAAGAAGATAGATAGTAAGAAAAAAGGGAGAAGAAAAAAGAAAATAAGAACGAGTGTGAAAGATGAGATGAGAAAGAGAGTGAAGAAAAAGAGAGAAGCAAAAGAGATAGAAGGGAGAAAGAATAGAGGAGATAGGGGGTTGAAAAAGGAGAGGGGGGGTGACAGAAAGATAAAAGAGAGAAAGAAGAAAGACAAGGAGATATTGAGGAGAAAAAGATAGATATATAGATAAAGGAGAAAGAGATAGAGGAGAATGGAGGGAGAAAGAGAAAAGAAGAGAGAGAAGAGATAATAGTGAGCAATAGTGAGAGAAAGAAAAACGAGACAGATAAGGGGAAACAATGTGAGAACAAAAAGGAGAAATAGAGCGGAAAAGTGAAAGAAAGGAGGAAGATAACAAGAGAGAAAGGGGAAAGAGAGCAACAGAATAAGAAATGAGAAAGAGAGCGAAAAGACAAAAAGAGAAGAGAGAGATAAAGAGAGGGAATAGTGAAATAAAGCGAGGAGAAAGAGAACATGAGAGAGGAAGGAGAAATAGAGCGAGAGAATAGTGATGGAGAAGAAAGAAAGAAAGGAAGAAAAAGTGTTGTATGACATAAATATAGTTCCAGACGTTATTTTGCCAGTTACATCCTGTTTTAAGTGTTTAAGCGTCTCTGAAAACCTCAGATTTTGGGCTACTTTGGGAATATTAATAGAGGGTTTGAGCTGGATTATTTTTGCAGGACCTGGCAACCCCGCCCGTTTCTCCTGCTGCTGCACTTTAATGTGAAAATCATTAGCTGTCTCCGATCAATGACTCTTCCCCCTGTGTTGTGTTGTGTCCAGCGAGCCGGGCGACGTTTCTGGCTTTATCTATCGGCCATTAGCGAGAAGGCTAAAAAACGAAGAGGTCACGTGACCGAGCGCTGCGACGCTACTCAACCGTTCATCGATTGGCTGCTGGAGTTTTATACTGGATTTTAGCGTTTAGCTGCTTTTTAACGTGAGCGTCTGAGGGGCGTTCTCGGCATGGACCGCACACGGGAATTATCTAAAGTGTGCAGTTTTACAGTAAATTACCTTCCATGGGGGTGTATTGATTGGCTGCTCTGTGTGTGTGTGTAAGAGTGTGTGTGTGTGTGTGTGTGTTAGACACTGTGGAGAGGAAGTATAATCCTCTTGACCATTAAAGTAATTGTCAGCATTGCTTAGCAACTAGCAGGGAAATGGAAGTTGGGGTTGGCGCGATGTCACGTTTTAACTGGGAGTGAGAAAAGCTCTTCCCATAGATCAGACTGGTAAACCAGCACTGATATTGATACAATTATAACCCCAATCAGAAACACACAGCAGGTCAGAATTGAATTTCCATTGGCTTTCATTTGATTGCAGACCCAATATATTAACCCAATATATTTTATGTATTTTATGTGTTTTATCTTCTTAACATAATTTCATTGGTTAAAATACAGTGGCTTCCTGAAAGAAAACCTGTTGGAGGCTGAGAAAGGAGATTCACCTTCCAGCAAGACGATGACCCTAAACATACATACATACATACATACATACATACAGAAAGAAAGAAAGAGAGAAAGAAAGATAGATGTAAGCAAGCAGAGAGAAATAGGGAAAATATAAGAAAAAGAAGGAGAGCGAAAATTGAGAGGATAAAAAGAGGAAGAGGTGAAAGAGAGAATGAGAGAGAATAGAGAAAAACAGAAAGAAAGAAAGGAAGAAAGAAAGAACGAAAGATAGAGGTAAGCAAGCAGAGAGAAATCAGGAAAATATAAGAGAAAGAAGAAGGAGAGAGAAAATTGAGAGGATAAAAAGAGGAAGAGGTGAAATAGAGAATGAGAGAGAAAGGAGAAAAACAGAAAGAAAGAAAAATGAAAGATAGAGGTAAGCAAGCAGAGAGAAATAGGGAAAATATAAGAGAAAGAAGAAGGAGAGAGAAAATTGAGAGGATAAAAAGAGGAAGAGGTGAAAGAGAGAATGAGAGAGAAAAAAGAAAGGAGAAAAAGAAAAAGAAAGAAAGAAAGAAAGAAAGAAAGAAAGAAAGAAAGATAGAGGTAAGCAGGCAGAGAGAAATATGGAAAATATAAGAGAAAGAAGAAGGAGAGAGAATAAAAAGGAGAGGATAAAAAGATGGAGAGGTGAAATAGAGAATGAGAGAGAAAGGAGAAAAACAGAAAGAAAGAAAGAAAGAAAGAAAGAAAGAAAGAAAGAAAGAAAGAAAGGTAAGCAAGCAGAGAGAAATAGGGAAAATATACAAGAAAGAAGAAGGAGAAAGAAATTTGAGAGGATAAAAAAAGGAAGAGGTGAAAGAGAGAATGAGAGAGAAAAGAGAAAGAAAGAAAGAAAGAAAGAAAGAAAGAAAGAAAGAAAGAAAGAAAGAAAGAAAGAAATAAAGGTAAGCAAGCAGAGAGAAATATGGAAAATATACGAGAAAGAAAAATGAGAGAGAAAATTGAAAGGATAAAAGGAGTAAGAGGTGAAAGAAAGAATGAGAGAAAAAAAGATAGAAATAGAGAGAAAGAAAGAAAGAAAGAAAGAGGAAAAATGTGAAAAATAAAGAGAAATAAGGTAAGGGGAAACAGGGAGAAAGCAAAATAATACTAAGAGATGAGAAAAAGAGAGATAGAAATAAAGAAAGAAAGATGTAAGCAAGCAGAGAGAAATAGGGAAAATATAAGAGAAAGAAGAAGGAGAGAGAAATGTGAGAGGATAAAAAGAGGAAGAGGTGAAAGAGAGAATTAGAGAAAAGAGAAAAACAGAAAGAAAGAAAGAAAGAAAGAAAGAAAGAGGTAAGCAAGCAGAGAAATATGGAAAATTTAAGAGAAAGAAGAAGGAGAGAGAAAAGTGAGAGGATAAAAAGAGGAAGAGGTGAAAGAGAGAATGAGAGAAAAAAGATAGAGAGAAAGAAAGAAAGAAAGAAAGAAAGAAAGAAAGAAAGAAAGAAAGGAAGAGAAAAATGTGAAAAATAAAGAAATAAGGTAAGGGAAAACAGGGAGAAAGAAGAACTAGAGCTAAAGAATACTGAGAGAGGAGAAAAAGAGAGAGAAAGAAAGAAAGAAAGAAAGAAAGAAAGAGAAAGGAGAAGGAGAAAAAAGAGAGAGAATAAAAAGAGTGAGAGGTGAAAGAAAGAATGAGAGAAAGAAGAGAAAAAGAGAGAGAGAGAGAAAGAAGTTAGTGATGAGACAAAGAGAGAGACGAAAGAGTAAGAAAGGAGAGAGGAGCGTAATAAAGAAGAATGTGAGAAAGAGAAATTAAGCAAGAGAATGGCGAGAGAGGAGAAAGAGAAAGATAGAAGAAAGAAAACAAAAATGAAAGGTAAAAGAGGGTGAATGGATAAAGAGAGAAAAAAGAGCGATAAAGGGAAAAAAAGAGAGAAGAAAGAAAGATGATAAGGAGAAACAAAGTGTAAGGTAGAAATTTTCCTTTGGCTTTTATTTGATTGCAGACAGTATTAACCCAATATATTTTATGTTTTATCATCTTAACTTCATTTGATTTGTTTATTTTGCAGTGGTTTGCAAAACTATTCATACCCCTTGGAAGCTAGATGGAGATAAATTCAGAACAATCCTGGAAGAAAAACTGTTGGAGGCTGAAAAAGACTGGGAAGGAGATTCACCTTCCAGCAAGACGATGACCCTAAAAATACAGCCAGAAAAAAAGAAAGATAGTAAGAGAAACAAGAAAGAAGAAAGAAATTGGGAATATATAAGACAGAAGGAGATGGAGAGATAAAATTAACAGGATAAAAAGAGGGAGAGGTGAAAGAATGAATGAGAGAGAAAAGAGATAGAAATACAGAGAAAGAAAGGAGAAAAAGAGAAAGAAAAAAGAAAGAAAGAAAGAAAGAAAGAAAGAAAGACAGAAATTGGGAAAATATAAGAGAAAGGAGAAGGAAAGAAAATTGAGAGAATAAAAAGAGGAAGAGGTGAAAGAAAGAATGAGAGAAAAATAGAAAGGAGAAAAAAGAAAGAAAGAAAGAAATTGGGAAAATATAAGAGAAAGGAGAAGGAGAGAAAACAGGGAGAGAGAGAAAAGAGAAATAGAGAGAGAGAAAGGAGAACCAAAGCGAAAGAATACTGATAGAGAAAGAAAGAAAGAAAGAAAGAAAGAAAGAAGGAAAGGAAGAAAAGAGAAATAGAGAGAGAAATGAGAAAAAGTAAAAGAAATAATGTAAGATGAAATAGAGAAAGGAAAGAGATACAGATGAGAGAGGAAAGAGAAAGGATAAATAAGGAGAGAGAAAATGAAAAAGAGAGACAAAGGAGAAAGAGGACATTAGAGAAGAAGAAGGAATAAAGCAAGAGAATAGTGAGAAAGAAGAAAAAGAAAGAAAGAAAGAGGGCGACAAGAGAGAA
The DNA here is from genome assembly GCF_023375975.1 of Astyanax mexicanus. Taxonomy (NCBI): domain Eukaryota; kingdom Metazoa; phylum Chordata; class Actinopteri; order Characiformes; family Acestrorhamphidae; genus Astyanax; species Astyanax mexicanus. The sequence continues at coordinate 10,283,854 of NC_064432.1, read as the reverse complement.
AGAACAAAGAGAACATGAGAGAGGAAGGGGAAAGGAAGCAATAGAATAGTGAGAAAGAAGAAAGAGACAGAAAGGAGACAGAGGGAAATAAAAAAAGAAAGGAAGAAAGAAAAGAGACAGAGAAAAATGAGAAAAAGAAAGAGAAGAGAAACAAAGGAAGAAAAAAGGAGGAAGAGACTGAAAAGAGAGAGAAAAATAAGAAACCCTGTTGGTCTCTAGATGTACAAAGCTGGTAGAGACATAAAAGAAAAAGGAGAGGATAAAAAGAGAGGGAGGGGTGAAAGAAGGAACAAGAGAAAGAGGAGAGAAAGAAAGAAGAGAGCGATAAAGAGAGAGAGAAAGAAGAGCAATAGAAAGAGAGAAAGGAGAGAGGAGAGAGATAAAGAAGATAAGAGAACGTGAGAAAGAGAAATGGAGCGAGAGAACAGTGAGAGAGGAGAAAGCGAGAGAGAAAGGAGAGATAAAAAGAGATAAAAAGAAAGAAAGAAAGAAAGACTATAAGGAGAAGCAGTGTAAAAAATGTGAAAAAGAAAGAGAAAAAGGTAAGGAGAAACAGAGAGAAATAGAGAGAGACAAAATAGTAAGGGAGGAGAAAGGAAGAGAGAAAGGAGGAAGAAAGAAAGAAAGAAAGAAGTTAAGTTTAGCACAGCTGTTAACTGAAAGCCATTGCTGGTGATTCTTCAAGTAAATAAATGTACGAAAAACTTTTCCAACTTTTGTGAGTTGTAAATAATTATCTTTACTTTTGCAACTTGTGTCTTCTTGCAACTTCTTCTTTCCTCTGCTCTTTTTTCGTTTTTTTTTTTTTTGCGTTTCTGCCATTGTTGACTTATTTTTGGAGCTTTAATTGGAGCGCAGACTTTGAAGGCGACGAGGTTACTTACAGCCGAAGCAACACTAGCTTTTTTTTTTTCCTCTTTGGCTGTTTTTTTTTTTTTTACACTGTGCTCTGCGGCGGAAGTGAAAAACCTGCCGAAGGGCAGAACTGATCATTCTAATCGCGTTGTGAATGATGACGGGAATGCTGGCGCCGCCACCTCGGGGGCTGATTAATGCTTTTAGCGTTAATTAAGCATTTAATTACGCTTCCAGCTTTTTAAATGGCAGCAATCAAGGCCATTTGGTAATTCAAAATCAGTTGGACGTTTTTTAATTCGACAAATCAAGTCGCGGGGAGGAAAAAAAAAAACCTTCGTAGAATAAACAGGGGTGAGATAAATGGATGGTGGACATTCTGTCCTTTTCGAAAGAGCATTAATAGGGTTTAATGGACAAAAAAGCAACAAACAACAAAAAAAAAATCGCCTTAATGGTAAGACTCAAGGAGAGGGTCTTTATAATGAGCTTATATACAAGAAACGGCGAATTCTAACGCAGAAAAACAGGCCAAAGAGTCTAAAAGCGGAGAGAGTGCGCAGTTCTAGCGCAGAAAAACATGCCAAAGAGTCTAAAAGCAGAGAGGTTGCGCAATTCTAATGCAGAAAAACAGAACAAAGAGTCTAAAAGCGGAGAGAGTGCGCATTTCTAGCGCAGAAAAATGGGCCAAAGAGTCTAAAAGCGGAGAGAGTGCACAGTTGTAGCACAGAAAACTGGGCAAAAGAGTCTAAAAGCAGAGAGAGTGCGCAGTTGTATCACAGAAAAACAGGCCAAACAGTCTAAAAGCGGAGAGAGTGTTCAGTTGTATCACAGAAAAACGGGCCAAAGAGTCTAAAAGCAGAGAGAGTGCGCAGTTGTATCACAGAAAAACAGGCCAAAGAGTCTAAAAGCTCAGAGGGTGCTCAGTTCTAGCACAGAAAAACGGGCCAAAGAGTCTAAAAGCGGAGAGAGTGTTAAGTTTTAGCGCATAAATCCGGGCCAAAGAGTCTAAAAGCGGAGAGAGTGCACAGTTGTAGCACAGAAAACTGGGCAAAAGAGTCTAAAAGCAGAGAGAGTGCGCAGTTGTATCACAGAAAAACAGGCCAAAGAGTCTAAAAGCTCAGAGGGTGCTCAGTTCTAGCACAGAAAAACGGGCCAAAGAGTCTAAAAGCGGAGAGGGTGCACAGTTCTAGCGCAGAAAAAGGGCCAAAGAGTCTAAAAGCAGAGAGAGTGTTAAGTTTTAGCGCAGAAAACCGGGCCAAAGAGTCTAAAAGCGGAGAGAGTGCGCAGTTCTAGCCCAGAAAAACAGGCCAAAGAGTCTAAAAGCGGAGAGAGTGCGCAGTTGTAGCACAGAAAAATGGGCCAAAGAGTCTAAAAGCGGAGAGGGTGCGCAGTTGTAGCACAGAAAAACGGTCCAAAGAGTCTAAAAGTGGAGAGGATGCACAGTTCTAGCTCAGAAAAACGGTCCAAAGAGTCTAAAAATGGAGAGGATGCACAGTTCTAGCGCAGAAAAACGGGCCAAAGAGTCTAAAAGCAGAGAGAGTGCGCAGTTGTAGCTCAAAAAAACGGGCAAAAGAGTCTAAAAGTTGTCGTAATTAAGGAGTTTAGTATTAAGAGACATCATGAAATGAAACGTCAATTTGAAAAATCTTAGTTTACACAACACTGTAAAAGACAGATAAAGATAGTAAGTCAAGTAAAATGGTGTGTAAATGAAATTAATCAGGAAAAAATTTATTATTTAAAGTGGTGTATTTCATTATTTGTTTTATTACAGAGTCTGTGGCCCGTGACTTCAAATATATTTCTCCTTCTGGCCCCCAACAAAAAAAGTTTGGACACCCATTGTTACTGTACAATGTTAACTAATGTTAGAAAAAAAACAAGTAACAACTGCATTGGTTAATCTTCTTGTCATTTGGTTATACGGTATGCTGCAGCTATGCATACAGTCTTTGTTAAATATGTATCCATTAAATATTAGTTATAAATATACTTGGTTGTGATAACACTTATGCAGTGGTAGCCAGTTACTTGTTTTATTTACTGATGTCCGTTAATTAATATAATATTATACACAGTATTTTACATTTTTACTTCTATTGGAAATACAGTACATCTCTACATGGATTAGAATTATTTTACTTTCACTTTACATAAGATATATTTATTTTACTGAACAGAGCTGTATGTATAAGAGCTTAGTAATGTTTAACAAATGTTAATAATGCTTTAAAAGGGCATTATTGGTTAATCATGGTTTATATTTTCAATTTCTACACCTGTCATTTTAGTGTGGGAGGATTTTCCAGTGGCCAATCTTCATTAATTGCACATTACTGCACCAGTAAGAGCTTGAAGAGTGTAAAAGTTCAATTAGCAGGATAAGAGCACGGTTTTACTGCTCAAAATATTGCAATGCACACAACATTACGTGAGACATACCAGAGTTCAAAAGAGGACAAATTGTCGGTGCACATCTTGCTGGAGCATCTGTGACCAAGACAGCAAGTCTTTGTGATGCATCAAGAGCCACGGTATCCAGGGTAATGTCAGCGTACCACCAAGAAGGACCAACCACATCCAACAGGATTAACTGTGGACGCTGTAAGAGGAAGCTGTCTGAAAGGGATGTTCGGGTGCTAACCCGGATTGTATCCAAAAAACATAAAACCACGGCTGATCAAATCACGGCAGGCTTCAATGTGCACCTGCAACCAGGTGTTTTAGTTTCAGTTTCATTGTCCACCCCCTGTTTATTATATATATATATACATATATATATATATAATGATTTTATAGGTTACAGTGTCTCCGATAAAGCTTTTGTCAGGACGCTGGATCTGTGCTGACACTGGTTCAGCTGAATGAGACGCAATGGAAGTTTTATGTTTCTGTGAATCGCTCAGCTTGTCCCCGATTTACTCTTTTTTTTTTTCTTTCTTCCTTCCTTTCTTCGCCCAGGCAATCAGTGAAGAGAATTATTAGTGCGGAGAGGAAAATCCAATTATAAAAACAATGTTATCTCAGAGCAATTACCCACCGAGAGAGAGAGAGCAAGAGAGGGAGGGAGAGAGAAAGAGAGAGAGAGAGAGAGAATCATCGGATGAGTAACAACAGACAGACCAACAGTAAAAGTAAATAGGGAGCAGCAGACAGAGACACAGCTTCTTATAGACCACTGACTTAATACTGAATACGCCCCCCCAACTAACCCCACCTCCTCAACCTTTCATTTTCTCCATCTGTCACACTCTCCTCTCTCTCTCTCTCTCTCTCTCTCTCTCTCTTTCTTATATCTCTTAACAGCATTACCCAGCCCTGTTGCTCCAGCTTTAAAACGAGAAAAACCTCAAGCTGGAGCACTGCCACTTTTGAAGCTCCACAGTTGACTGACGTGACGATGCATCAACTACAGTTGTATCCTTAAGGAGCTTTCCCCACTAGTTTGTTTAGTAAAACGTTTTCTGAATGTTATTGTTAACATTCTTAGAACGTTCAATCTCATCCAAGTGTTCTGAATGTTGTTAGAATGTTTTAATTTTTAGTTTTAGTTTTCCATAATGTGTTTCCATGTGTTACGGTATTTATTTAAGAGCAAATGCTGCCACCTGGTGGTTATGCATAGTATGGTAACAGACCCCATCTCTACATCTGCTTGTCTTAAAAGCGCAGTTCCACCATCAGCCAGCGAGTGGTGCAGTTTTCCAGATTTTACCACTGCCACTTTTGAAGCTCCGCAGTTGACTGACATGACGATCCACCAACTACAAGGAGCTTTCAAGGAGCTTTCCCCACTAGTTTGTTTAGTAGAACGTTTTCTGAATGTTATTGGTAACAGTCTTAGAATGTTCGATCTCATCAAAGTGTTCTGAATGTTCTTAGAATGTTTAAATTTTTAGTATTTTTAGTTTTCCATAATGTGTTTCCATTACGTGAGTTTATGTGTTAAGTAGTGTCACAAAATTCATATTTTGGTGAGACGCTGCTTAACCATTTAAAAATGTTTATTATTGTCGTAAATACTGTTTCGACACTTATCGGCTTACATTATCCTTTACATTATATGTGTGAAACGTTCTAATAACGTTGTGATGCAAACTATAATTATGTCAGACGTGTTCCAGTAACATATTTTATTTGTAAGATTACAGGATAATCTTCCTGGAACCTTTTTTAAAACATTAGTAAACATTCTTAAAACATTCTCTGTTACCTGGGTTTTTCTAGCGAACAATTTTTGCTTTGTAGAACATTTTTTCTGAATGTTATTGTTAACATTTTTAAAAGGTTCCTGGAACATTTTCTGAATGTTATTGTTAACATTCTTAGAAGGGTCCTGGAGCATTTTCTGAATGTTATTGCTAACATTCTTAGAAGGTTCCTGGAACATTTTCTGAATGTTATTGTTAACATTCTTAGAAGGGTCCTGGAACATTTTCTGAATGTTATTGTTAACATTCTTAGAAGGGTCCTGGAACATTTTCTGAATGTTATTGTTAACATTCTTAGAAGGTTCCTGGAACATTTTCTGAATGTTATTGTTAACATTTTTAGAAGGGTCCTGGAACATTTTCTGAATGTTATTGTTAACATTCTTAGAAGGTTCCTGGAACATTTTCTGAATGTTATTGTTAACATTCTTAGAAGGTTCCTGGAACATTTTCTGAATGTTATTGCTAACATTCTTAGAAGGTTCCTGGAACATTTGGTGAATATTATTGTTAACATTCTTAGAAGGTTCCTGGAACATTTTCTGAATGTTATTGTTAACATTCTTAGAAGGGTCCTGGAACATTTTCTGAATGTTATTGTTAACATTCTTAGAAGGGTCCTGGAACATTTTCTGAATGTTATTGTTAACATTCTTAGAAGGTTCCTGGAACATTTTCTGAATGTTATTGTTAACATTCTTAGAAGGGTCCTGGAACATTTTCTGAATGTTATTGCTAACATTCTTTGAAGGTTCCTGGAACATTTTCTGAATGTTATTGTCAACATTCTTAGAAGGGTCCTGGAACATTTTCTGAATGTTATTGTTAACATTCTTAGAAGGTTCCTGGAACATTTTCTGAATGTTATTGTTAACATTCTTAGAAGGTTCCTGGAACATTTTCTGAATGTTATTGCTAACATTCTTAGAAGGTTCCTGGAACATTTTCTGAATGTTATTGTTAACATTCTTATAAGGGTCCTGGAACATTTTCTGAATGTTATTGTTAACATTCTTAGAAGGGTCCTGGAACATTTTCTGAATGTTATTGTTAACATTCTTAGAAGGTTCCTGGAACATTTTCTGAATGTTATTGTTAACATTCTTAGAAGGGTCCTGGAACATTTTCTGAATGTTATTGTTTACATTCTTAGAAGGTTCCTGGAACATTTTCTGAATGTTATTGTTAACATTCTTAGAAGTGTCCTGGAACATTTTCTGAATGTTATTGTTAACATTCTTAGAAGGTTCCTGGAACATTTTTTTTCTTCTGAAAGATTACAGGCTAATCTTCCTGGAACCTTCTTAAAACATTCTTAAAACATTCTCTGTTACTGTATTCGTTGACCCTTATCGCCAGAAGTGTCATTAACATTGTGTGTAAAACGTTCTAATAGCGCTCTAATAACATTGTGATGCAAACCATTATTATGTCACATGTTTTCAGAACGTTCCTGGAACATTTTTCCATTACTAAACGTTCTCCATAATGTTCTCTACTGTCTGAAGGAGAACAGCATCACCCAGCCCTGTTGCTTCAGCATTAAATGAAAGACCTGAGGCCTGAACTTTACTGGGTTACAGTATTCATTTAAGAGCAAATGCTGCCACCTGGTGGTTGTGCACAGTATGGTAACAGCCTCCTGTTATTACTTGTTTTATGGGTCAGTATCATTAGGCTTCTTGGAGATGAGTGGATGGAGTGAATGCAGTAGACCCCTATTGTTTCTTTATTTTTCTACTGCCATGATGTCATCAGTTAATTTTGTGTCTGTCCACATCTGCTTGTCTTAAAAGAGCAGTTCCAGCAAGGTTTTTCTGATTTTACCATTGCCACTTTTGAAGTTCCACAGTTGACTGTTAGAACACAATTATGTCCTAAAGGGGCTTTGCCCACTAGACCTACATTGAACCTCCTAATCTTGCGGCGTTACCAAGACTTTATGGGAAAATCTCAACAATACAGTAACAGTTGTGGTTTTTGGGGTTGGTTACTCTGATTAACTTTGAACTTGAATCCTGTGCAACAGAGGAGTAACTCTTGCACTTCCTTTCCTGAAGGTGGTCCTGATGAGAGCCAGTTTCAGCACACTGTCTTTGCGTTCTAGAAATGTTTTAAATTGACTGATTTTCATTTCTTAAAATCATATTTTCTTCATTAGTTGAGTAGTTTATTAGTTGAGTAGATGTGCAAAAACTGTCATCTAAGCAAGAGGTGCCACATATTCTAAACATATTCTGCTTTGTTTAACACTTTTTTGTTTGCTAAAAAAATCCATATGTTTTTATTCACAGTTTAAGTAAGTTTAGTACATTTTAAACTAAAGAAAAAACACTGAATTTAAGGTGTGTCCAAACTTTTGACTGGTACCGTATTTTAACCAGCAGGCGGTGACCTTATGAACTGCCTGTAAAGGGTAGTTGTCAGGGAGTGACCCAGGCAGGTAGACGAGGAAAGCGGACACAAGTGCAGGTAAGGGCGAAATAAATAAATCATTTATTAAATAAATAACAAAGAAACAAGGAAACGAGGAACAAGTAAACATGAAACAAAGAAACACAAATAACCAATAACAAACGAGCGATGATAATAATAAACAAACAGGGAATATATATATAAGGGAAATAAACTAGAAAATAAATAAGGAAATAAACTATAAACGTGAAAACAAGAAATAAACGAGAAACAAATGACTAAGGTTAAATACAGGGAACATAGAGCTAAACAAGAAACTAAACTAGACAAGGAGAACTAAACTAAGCAGGGCAAAGGAGTAAACAATGGAAATAAACAGGAAACCAGAAATATACACGAGATAAACAGAGGTAAACACAGAGCAAGGACTTGGGCTATGAAACGCGGTGAAACAACAGAGAGACAAAACAACAGGGGAAGGTGCAAAGACCGACCGAGGACAAGGTGGCAGAGGAGGGCTATTTATAGTAACATAAAACACACTAGAATTGGAAACACCTGGGGAAGGGGCGGAGCTACAAATGAGAAACGCATGGTGGAAATCTACTGACAGGAGACACAGAGAGGCACAGGTCACGTGGGGAAGACACACAGAGACATGAGACAGGGCTAAGACGTGACAGTAGTATAGGGGAGTCTAGAGGAATAAAGGGCAGTATAGAGGGTATAGGGTAGTATAGGTAGTATATTGTAGTATAGAGAGTAAAGGGTAGAATAGGGGAGTCTGGTGGAGTAAATGGTAGTATAGATGGTATAGGGTAGTATAGAGAGTATATGGAGTATAGGGTAGTATAGGGAGTAAAGGGTAGTATGGAGAATAAAGGGTAGTTGAGTTATTTAGGGAATATAGGGTAGTATAAGGAGTAAATTACAGTTGGGTAATATAGGAAGTACAGGGAAGTATTAGTAGTAAAGGGTCATACAGGGTCATGGAGAGTATAGGGTAGTTGAGTAATATGGGTATTATAGGGAAGTATTGGGAGTAAAAGGTGGTGTAGGTGTAGTATAGGGAGTACAAAACATTATGTAGAGTAGAGGGTAGTTAAGTAATATAGGTAGTATAGGGTAGTATTTGGAGTATAGAGTAGTCTGGAGAGTATAGGGTAGTTGAGTAATATAGGGGGTATAGTGTAGTATTTGGAGTATAGGGTAGTCTGGAGAGTATAGGGTAGTTGAGTAATATAGGGAGTATAGGGTAGTATTGAGAGTATAGGGTAGTATAGGAAGTAAAGGGTAGTATGGAGAATAAAGGGTAGTTGAGTTATTTAGGGAATATAGGGTAGTATAAGGAGTGATATAGGAAGCACAGGGAAGTATTAGGAGTAAAGGGTCATACAGGGCAGTAGAGGCGAGTATAGGGTGGTATAGAAGAGCATAGGGCAGTATAGAGAAGTATAGGGGAGTCTGGGGAGTAAAGGGTGTTTGAGTAATAAAGCAAGTATATGGAGTATAGGGTAGTATGGAGAGTATAGGGTAGTTGAGTAATATAGGGAGTACAGGGTAGTATTGGGAGTAAAGGGTCATATAGAGTAGGATATGTGAGTTCAGGGTAATATGGAGAGTAAAGGAGAGTGTAGTAGTATAGGGTAGTATTGAAAGTTAAGGGTAGTACATGGGAGTATAGGGTAAAAGAGGCAAGTATAGGGAGTATGGGACACTATAGGGAGTATAGGGTAATATAGGAAACTACAGTGTAGTTTGGGGAGTAAAGGGTAGTATAGGTTTGTACAGGGCAATGTAGTGAAGTATAGGTTAATCTGGAGTAGTATAAGGAAGTATTAGGAGTAAAGGGTAGTTTGGGCGAGTATAGAGTAATCTGGGGTAGTATAGTGTATTAAAGGGGAGTGTAGGGTAGTATAGAGAGTATAGAGTAGTTGAATAATATAGGAAGTATAGGGTAGTATGGAGAGTATAGGGCAGTTGAGTAATATGGGTAGTATAGGGAAGTGTTGGGAGTAAAGGGTGGTGTAGGCATAGTATAGGGAGTATAAAGCATTATGTAGAGGGTAGTTAAGTAATATAGGTAGTATAGGGTAGTATTTGCAGTATAGGGTAGTCTGGAAAGTATAGGGTAGTTGAGTAATATAGGGGGTATAGCATAGTATTTGGAGTATAGGGTAGTCTGGAGAGTACAGGGTAGTTGAGTAATATAGGGAGTATAGTGTAGTATTTGGAGTATAGTGTAGTCTGGAGAGTATAGGGTAGTCTGGAGAGTACAGGGTAGTTGAGTAATATAGGGAGTATATGGTAGTATTGAGAGTATAGGGTAGTATAGGAAGTAAAGGGTAGTATGGAAAGTATAGGGTAGTTGAGTAATATAGGGAGTATAGCGTAGTATTCGGAGTATAGTGTAGTCTGGAGAGTATAGGGTAGTTGAGTAATACAGGTAGTATAGGGTAGTATTTGAAGTATATGGTAGTCTGGAGAGTATAGGGTAGTTGAGTAATATAGGGAGTATAGGGTAGTATTGAGAGCATAGGGTAGTCTGGAGAGTATAGGGTAGTTGAGTAATACAGGTAGTGTAGGGTAGTATTTGGAGTATATGGTATTCTGGAGAGTATAGGGTAGTTGAGTAATATAGGGGGTATAGTGTAGTATTTGGAGTATAGGGTAGTCTGGAGAGTATAGGGTAGTTGAGTAATATAGGGAGTATATGGTAGTATTGAGAGTATAGGGTAGTATAGGAAGTAAAGGGTAGTATGGAGAATAAAGGGTAGTTGGGTTATTTAGGGAATATAGGGTAGTATAAGGAGTAAATGATAGTTGGGTGATATAGGAAGTACAGGGAAGTATTAGGAGTAAAGGGTTATACAGGGCAGTAGAGGCGAGTATATGGTGATATAGAAGAGCATAGGGCAGTATAGAGAAGTATAGGGGAGTCTGGGGAGTAAAGGATGTTTGAGTAATAAAGCAAGTATATGGAGTATAGGGTAGTATGGAGAGTATAGGGTAGTTGAGTAATATAGGGAGTACAGGGTAGTATTGGGAGTAAAGGGTCATATAGAGTAGGGTATGTGAGTTCAGGGTAATATGGAGAGTAAAGGAGAGTGTAGTATTATAGGATAGTATTGAAAGTTAAGGGTAGTACAGGGGAGTATAGGGTAAAAGAGGCAAGTATAGGGAGTATGGGACACTATAGGGAGTATAGGGTAGTATAGGAAACTAGAGTGTAGTTTGGGGAGTAAAGGGTAGTATAGGTTTGTACAGGGCAATGTAGTCAAGTATAGGTTAATCTGGAGTAGTATAAGGAAGTATTAGGAGTAGTTTGGGCGAGTATTCTTAGGTAGTATAGTGTATTTAAGGGGAGTGTAGGGTAGTATAGAGAGTATAGAGTAGTTGAATAATATAGGAAGTATAGGGTAGTATGGAGAGTATAGGGCAGTTGAGTAATATGGGTAGTATAGGAAAGTATTGGGAGTAAAAGGGTGGTGTAGGCGTAGTATAGGGAGTATAAAGCATTATGTAGAGTAGAGGGTAGTTAAGTAATGTAGGTAGTATAGGGTAGTATTTGGAGTATAGGGTAGTCTGGAGAGTATAGGGTAGTTGAGTAATATAGGTAGTATAGGGTAGTATTTGGAGTATAGGGTAGTTGAGTAATATAGGTAGTATAGGGTAGTATTTGGAGTATAGGGTAGTCTGGAGAGTATAGAGTAGTTGAGTAATATAGGGAGTACAGGAAAGTATCATACAGACAAGGGTACTATGTAAGACTATAGGGCAGTATAGAGAAGTACATGGCACTATAGGGGGTATAGGGTAGTTTTGGTAGTATAGGGTAGTATTGGCAACTACAGTGTAGTTTGGGGAATAAAGGGTAGTGTAGGTTTTACAGGGTAATGTAGGCAAGTATAGGTTAATCTGGGGTAGTATACTTTAGTATTGGAAGTAAAGGGTAGAATAGGCAAGTATATGGTAGTCTGGGGTAGTCGAGTGTATCAAAGGGGAGCATAAGGTAGTATGGAGAGTGTCGGGTAGTATTGGAAATATATTGGGTATTATAAAGAGTATAGGCTAGTCTGGGAAAGTAGAGGGTATTAAAAGGAGTATAGAGTACTACAGGAAATATAGGGAGTATGGGGGGAGACGAAACCCCTTAAACATCACATTTTTAACAACACATTTTTTTATCTACCAATTATTTGATATTTATTTACTGTTACTCTTTGTGCAATAATACTGGTCACACCCTACCTACCGGCACTAGATGTATATATATTTTCCTTTACTATACATACATTTTTAATCTTTATATATTTACTGTATTTTTTTGTATACAAAGTTTTATTATTATTTGTATATTGTATATATTTTCATGATCTGTTTCTCTCTCCTTTCCTCTTTACTGCTGTAACATTGCAAATTTCCCCATTGTAGGATTGATAAAGGATGATCTTATCTTATCTTATCTTATCTTACACAGCTGAAAGAATTCTGAATGGAAGAATAGGAAAACTTACACTTGGCCTGAGCTGTCCATGCCAACAGAATCAGGCCAATATCAAATCCACATTTAATTAAGGATCCTTTAGCTTCCATGTTACGTGGCAAAAGTCACGGGACACAGTGGTTGCAGGATAAGCACATTGATATTAGACTATAGTAGTAATAAAGCGAGTTGTATAACAAAAACCCTAGAAAACTAGATCAACCGAAAAAAAGAAACTAGGACAGAACCCGTCTTTGACCTGACATGAGTTTAATCACCAGTAGAATGAGGGTCATCTTTTTTTTTTTTTCATCAGGCAGATACAGACAGCTGGAGAAAATCATATTTCATATTTCATAAGGAGGTGAACGGGGGAAGACAGGACCTTGGCACATGAAGAGATACTCACACCAAAAAACAGTCAAAAAAAGTCACGGAGCCATGGGTGTGTAGGGTACACACACACACACACTCATATACACACACACACACACACAGTATATTCACTCAATGACAAAATAAAACAGTTACGCACCCTGGATTGCTGCCATACTCAACATTCTGTTACTAAAAAGGCTCTTTTGAGTAGTGCACCTCCTGGTGAGAGACCGCTGACTGCTAGACATGCCTTTACGATGCACATCATGCGGTCATGTGTGTTGAATCTTATGGGAGGGCTTTCCACTGGCATTTTTCAGCAGGATAATGCTCACCCACATACAGCAAGGGTTTCCCAGGGACCAATCAAGCATTTTTGTGACCAGCTGGAATGGCAGCTCTAGACAAATTAGGAGAACACTTCAGTTTCTGAATCAGTTTCTCTGATTTTGCTATTTATAGGTAGATGTTTGAGTAAAATGAAAATTTTAGTTTTTTTTCTACGAACAACGAACAACATTTCTCCCAAATTCCAAATAAAAAATATTGTCATCTAGAGCATTTATTTGCAGAAAATGAGAAATGGCTGAAAAAACAAAAAAGATGCAGAGCTCAGAGTTCATATTCATAAAGTTTTAAGAGTTCAGAAATCAATATTTGGTGGAATAACCCTGGTTTTGGATCACAGTTTTCGTGCATCTTGGCATCACGTTCTCCTCCACCAGTCTTACACACTGCTTTTGGGTAACTTTATGCTTTACACAAAAATTCAAGCAGTTCAGTTTGGTTTGATGGCTTGTGATCATCCATCTTCCTCTTGATTATATTCCAGAAACTCATCATTTTTAAGTGGCCTCTTATTTTTTCCAGAGCTGTCTATATATATTATCTTACTCGTCAGACACTCGTTTTTTTTATTGCAAACTGTAATCTAGCATCCAGATCAGCGCATCCCCTCAAAAAGGAACTGTTTGCACCTATGTGTGTGTGTGTATATAAGTATATGTGTGTAAATTTGTGTGCAGGAAAAGAAGGGAAATTTCAGGTCAGTCTCTCTCTTTTTTTTTTTACGATGAATGTTCAAGTTCATGAAACTCAATATCAAATAAAATACATTAATAATTCCAAAAAATCAAAGCAAAAAAAAAAGAAATTAAACAAACAAACAAACAAACAATGACAACAACAAAGATTGTTATCTACATAAACATAGTCATGTGCAAGAATATAGATTTTGGTTCTAAGGCAATAGTTGTTGTTTTTTTTTTTTCCATGACAGTGGTGCATTGTCAATGTTGAGAATGGGTCGTGTTCCAATATTCAAGCAGCGTTTTTTTTTTTTTTTCCCCTCAACTCCACCTCTCCGTCACACGCCGAGCGGCCGGAGCGTTGCCTTATGGGATTTGTAGTTCTGAAACATCGAGTAGCACCATTTTGATATTAGGATAGTTCCCTTCTGCAGCGATTGCCTTTACGTCTCCTTGCCGTCTTTTCTTTCTTCAAAAAGGATTTCCGGCTGCAGGGCGTCGTCCTAGTGGACGCTCTAGTAGTAGTAGTAAAAGTTGCTGAGTTCCCTGCGAACGAGTTGGCTTTTTAAAGCTCAGTCCGCTCGTATTGTTCGTCGCGAAGCCCACTGGTTGGAAAGCGTCAGTTCGTTTAGTGAGCACAAAAGGTCGAAAAAACAGTCTTTTTTTTTTCATTTTCTGTTCCGTTTTCGCTCCCTCTGTGTTAAGTGCATGTTAAGCGCACGGGATCATGGGGGTTGTAGTACAGTAGGTTTGTGTATGTTGGGGGAGGGGGCGGGTAGTCATCACAACCGTAACAAGCACTTTTTTTTTATACACAAGGCTTTGCTTCCAGTTTACACTTTGCACTTTTTAGTCCACTGCAACCTCGGATGAGAAAAACTCAACTCTCTTTGAACTTGCATACACTCATATACATAGACATACAGTACACACACACACTTTCTCTCTCTCTCACAAACACACACACACTTGCAACTTGCAAAAAAACAAAAAATTTCTCCCTAATTAACCCACCCACTCAATAGGACTCTCCCTGCATTACTTGTAATAATTCCGACACAAGGAAGATCAGGACGAGTCAAGATCATCACCTATAGCCAACTGTTGCCAATGCAGCACTCAGAGGTTTGGAGGTTTGGAGGATTCCCAGCTCTGATACATAAGCCAACAGATGCCTGTGCTCACCAGCATCATGATGGGACTCATAAAGGGGAGAGTGCGCCATCTACCAATACAGAAAGAGCATGGTCAATTGTGCTCTCTCTCAGACTCTGGCTGCTGATAACGAAGGAAAATTGTAAATGACCTAGTATGCAGAGACTTAAATGAATTCAATGTCACTAGGCAGCTACCAATGTGCCTAGGGCACTGAAAAAAAAGATCCATTGGAAAAAAAACTAGACAGAATATATGTAAATTAACATATTACATTCAGCAAAACAAATAAATGTGGAGTAAGCCAATGGGGTAAGCAATCTTTTCTTAGTAAGATTTATTTAAAGAAAGTCTATTTTCTGGTCACGTTGTAACACAAAGGGGACGTCCCCAAACTGTTCCAACAAAGACATTAAGCGGTCCTTATACTGGAACTAAGGGTCTGAGTCTAGTTGAAAAACAACCTCATAGCATAGCATTTACAATTGGCTCAATGCAGTCAGACAAGTACTGTCCTCCTGGCAGAGAAGCATGATTCGTCACTCCACAGAATATCTTTAAATTAAGACGTATATGCTTATATCTGCCAATAGGATAAGCAAATTTTTCTAAGTAAGATTTCTTTTTTTAAAAATCGCAAAGTCTCAAAATGAGTGAAGTCAATTTTTGCCTTAAATTTGGACACATCAATCAGAATAACTTGATTAATTGACTGATTTATTACTACTTGTGTTTATTTTAAGCTCAAATTACTCAAAATGATCAAGATGATTAAGAAGATTCCCAGCACTGATTGATCAGCCAACAGATACTCATTCCAACCAACATCACAGTAAGAGTGATGAAGGAGAGAGCGCCAACTATTGTACCCTCCTATAGAGAGCATGGTCAATTGTGCTCTCTCGGACTCCGGCTGCTGATGGCGAAGCAGAATGACCCAAGGAAGTCAACTGACCGCACGATGGAGTTTTAGTCTGCAGAGCCAATTCATTGTCATTAGGCAGCTACCAATCTGCTCAAAGAAAGCTTAGAGGATTTCCAATCTCCTAGCCTAAGGGCAAGAGCACCGTCTGCCCACCCAGAGAGAGCAATGGTGCTCTCTCGGACTCTGGCTGCTGATAACAAAGGAAAATGACCGTTGGAACTCACGGTCAGATTCCTGTGTTGACCAACATCACGTTGGGACTCATGAGGGGAGAGAGCGCCATCTACCCACCCAGAGAGAGCAATGGTCCACTGTGCCCCCTTTGGAATCCGGCTGCTGATAACAAAGGAAAATGACCATTGGAAATCATGGTCAGATGCCTGTGCTGACCAGCCTCACAATGGTACTCATGAGGGGAGGGAGCGCCATCTACCCACCCAGAGGGCGCAATGGTCAACTGTGCTCTCTCAGACTCCGGCTGCTGATGGCGAAGCATTGATGACCAACTCATGATCCTTGAGTCATAGTGTCAGCGTCTTAGTCTAACCGATTTAGATTTGATTTAGGGTTTTAGCGATATCAGTATTCTTGCATTTCATCATTGCACACAAACACACACATACACACACATGTAAACAGTCACAATTACACACAGTACGTAACATTAAAGCGATAAAGCATCCATTCCCCTTGTTTCTTGTGTCTTATAGGAAACCCTAAATCCAATCACTTACACACACACATATGCCTAAAGGAGAATATGCACACCAATACACACACGCTTTCGACACACACACACACACACAAACACATTTTAGCTGAGGTATAGTGTGGCAACAGCAGCTCAAATTCTTGGAAGCAGGCTTTCCATGTCGTCTTGAACTTGTAAAGTTAGGAATATAAAACTCGCGTAAATACACACTCACGTAAACATACACACACACGCACTTTCTTTTTCTTGCACACACACACACACAAACAAACAAACATACACTCTTTCACAGGCTTATAGTAAATGTCCCCACTCTTCATTTCTTAATGTCTGTCTTCACGTAGAGATGAGTGCAGCTTGGAATCTGCTCAGAACCGTCTCGCAGATATATTACTGTATATAGTATACACATATATATGTAAATGAAGAGAGGAGTGTGTGATACTGGCCCCAGTCAGAGAGCAACACAGCCCCCAACCACTTCTGTCCAATCAAGCATCTGTGGGCGGAGCTTCCCCGAGTCTCAGGGGCGTCTGATTGGAGCTTGCAGAGTCCAATGGGCAGCAGTCTCAAACGTGTCCGGACGTGGAAGGATGCGAGGAGGTAAATCCAGTGCGGGGAATCGTGGCGATCGAGGGTTTGGCTGAAATTCCTCGGGACGGTAGTACGACGGCTCCTTTGGTGTTGTTCCGTTTCGTTCCCTTCTCGTTGGAGGTGGCATGCGTGCGAGTGCATGTGCGACAGCGTTACTTGTGCATGTGCAGCGCCTCCTGAAACTTGGTGCTGGTGTAGCGGATGTGGAAGCCCTTCTTGCTGATGGTGTCGTCGCTGTGGAAGTGAATCAACACGGTGTCGCCCGCCGAGTACAGTTCTTCACGAGGCTGGAGAAAGAACCAAAAGAGAGAAAAAGGTATTACTATGTTTTGTCCAAACTTGTGGTAGAATTCATCTATTAAAGTTACCGAAGTCACAACTAGAGACAATGATATTCTTGTATTCTATTAAGCCCCAAAAGATCCAAATTGCAGGCTAGAAAAAGTAAGTGAACATTTTCCTGCTTAAAAACTGGACGCAACGTGACCACTGACCTCAAGTGTTTGATAGGTTCTTTACAGTCATACACTAAATTGCCAAATGTGTATTTGAACTTGGGTGATATCCAATTCTTAAACCATAGGGTTTGTGCTCTCCACAAGGTTTAGGAGTGTGTTTATGGGACTTTTCGACCGATCTTCGAGAAAAAGCACATTTGTGAGGTCAGACACTGGTGTTTTTCTTTCTTTCTTTGAGGTCAAGACTCGAGGCTGTGCAGGCCAGTCAAGTTCTTGCTCTACACCAAACTCGCTCATCCTTCCTCATGTCTTTACAGAAAGGGGACGTCCCCAAACTGTTCCAGCAAAGTTGGGGGCATGCCATTGTCCAAAATCTTTTGGTATGCTGAAGCATTAAGAGTTCTTTTCAGTGGTACTAAGGGTCTGAGTCTAGCTGAAAAACAACCCCATAGCATTATCCCCCCTCCACCAAACTTTACAGTTGGCAAAATGCATTAAGACAAGTACTGTTTTCCTGTTTTCTTTCTTACCCCAGAGCCGCAGAATCGTCCGAGTTTGTGGGCTGAAGTGTCGTGGCCGTCATACAGCTCGATGTAGTCGTAGCCACAGTCGGCCTCCTCCTCCACCTCGAAGGTGGTGAAGGTCAGCTCGATGCTGTAACCAGCTTCGGCCGTGATCAACCACTCGCAGTCCGTGTGGCCTGGGTAGTTGTTGTCCCCAAACTGGGCATGAGAATACAGGTTCTTCTGCCGGGCCTCTGCTTTCAGCCTGCCTCCACACTCTACACACACACACACATATAAACAAACACACACATTAATAAAGTGATAGCTATTAAATAATTTGCGTTCTGTTACATACTGATTAAATTCCTTTTTACTTAGAATTGTCTTAAGCTGGAGTCAATAGAGCAAATACAGATGCATCTAAAACAATTTGAATATCATTGAAAAGTTGCTTTATTTCAGTAATTCAGTTCAAAACGTGAAACTCATTAAAGTTGACGCATGAAGCTTGCTTCCCTCTGCTGACAACTTTTATGGAGATGCAGATTTCATTTTTCAGCAGGACTTGTTATTCACATATTAATAAGACTATTCTAATTTCCAGAGACACTGATTTTTGGGTTTTCATTGGCTGTAAGTCATAATCTGTATGCACCTGTATAATGACAATGGTGATAATTGTGGGTGGAGGGAAATTAAAAGGAACAGTAAAACATTGTTTGTACAGAAATGCACTTCCGTAAATGTTATCTATACTCTTTCAATAAAAATTCGATTACAAACAAACCCCTGAGGGATGCTGCAAAATATGCAAAACTAATTGCATAATGGTTAATGGATTTCTACAATAGAAATGATTGAAAACATATAATAAACCAGAGTCACTGTTCAACCGTAGCTCTGCAGGCAGTCATGTTATCCACTAGAGGGCGGTGTTACCTATGTATTTAGGGAGAGTTTTAGGTTATGAGAAAGACCTTATACAGCTCTGGAAAAAAAATAAGAGATCACTTCAGTTCCTGAATCAGTTTCTCTGATTTTGCTATTTGTAGGTAGATGTTTGAGTCAAATGAACATTGTTGTTTTATTCTATAAACTACAGACAACATTTCTCCCAAATTCCAAATAAAAATGTTGTCATTTAGAGCTTTTATTTGCAAAAAAAAAAATAAAATCATATTCATAAAGTTTTAAAAGTAGAGACATCAATATTTGGTGCAATAACCCTGGTTTTAAATTACAGTTTTCATGCATCTTGGCATCATGTTCTCCTCCACCAGTCTTACACACTGCTTTTGGATAACTTTATGCCTTTACTCCTGGTGCAAAAATTCAACCAGTTCAGCTTGGTTTGATGGCTTGTGATCATCCATCTTCCTCTTGATTATGTTTTAATTCGGTAAAATCAAAGAAACTCATTATTTTTAAGTGCTCTCTTATTTTTTTCAGAGCTGTAGGTCCTCTAAGTTAGATAGATAGCTCTAGAGATAACTATAGCTAGGCATGTCACGATAAGTATGTTTTTGTGGGATAATACAGTATATTGTCCCTAAAATAAACACAATTGTAAGACCATTAAAATTTTGTTCCACTAATACAATGATTATACAGTAGCAACTTTTAGAGTATTAGCTATTAGAGAGAGGTGAGTACTATTTCCTGCACCTTTAAAAGACTCTTAGAAACGAAAGAAAACTGCTGCTACAAGAAGATTCAGGTCTGGCTGACCCACATGGCAACAGTTTTAGCCTTTAGCTCAGCTTAACATGATTAGACTAAGTCTCAGTTTAGTCTGAGACCAAAGAAATAGGGGTGTTCTAAAACTTTTGACCAGTATTGTTCACACGCAAAAACACATACTCATGCTAAGCACATACTGACCTGTGGAGTGTGTGGCCTGGAAGCCCTTGCGCTGTACTGAGGCGTCAGAGATGAAGCGGAGGTACATCTTGTTGCCGGTGGAGATAAGAGGTTCCGGGATCTTGCTTCCACAGAGGCGACTCAGAATAGACGATTTGTCCGATTCGCCGTCAAAGGCCTCCAGGTGATCGTACGCACATTCCTGGTGCTGCTCGATCTCGAACTCGTTAAACGTCTGCAAGAGGAGAGACCAGAACGACAGAGATGCATAAACTTGCTAGGCACATGTTCTTCTCCACCAGTCTTACACACTGCTTTTGGATAGCTTTATGCCTTTACTCCTGGTGCAACTCCAGCTTGGTTTGATGGCTTATTTATTTTCCCAGAGCTGTATACCTAAAATTTCTTCTCTAGAGTTCTTTGCCATGAGATGACATTGAATATCTATCTAGTGGCCAGTGTAAGAGAATTGTGCCCAAAACACCAAACCAAGGAGGGATAAAGAGACAACTGGACACAACTTGGACATGTTCACTGTGAGATGTACATACTTGTGTTGCCAGATATTTGGACATTAATGCCTAAATCTATACTGATATACCGTAAGCTGTGCACTGCCTACTCTAAGTTGTATCCAGGTTTCATTTCTACATTGTCTGGACCCAGTCTGTGGTCTAGGCTAATTCTAGGTATTGGTGGAAACACCTGGAAGGCTCTGGAAGGCTGAATTTTGTCTGTCATCCTTTCGATTACCAGAGTTTATGTGCCTCCCTGACCTGATTCATCAGCCTTTACTCAGCTGCTCTCTCAGCACTGAGCCATTAAAAGTCACTTAACACCCACACCCGGGCCTCAGCGGGTGTCCTGACAGTGCGAGGGTCAGCCTCACTGCCGCTGTGATCTGCTGTCCCACAGGAAGTGACTAACAGTCCTGTTCCCTTTGATCAGGGAAGGATGGACCCAGAAGCTCTGCGCTAACATGCCTCTCCTGACCTCTCTGATCAGGGGGGCCTTCCTGCATAGAACTCTAGAGTCTGATACACTACTGTAAGGTAAAATCTGTGGTATCACTTTATTAGGTGGGTCCATTTTACAGTAAAAAATAATATTTGATTTAGTGTCGATTTTGCAGGTTTTCCCACCTACAAAGAATGAAGAGGTCTGCAATTTGTTATAGGTACACTTCAAGGAATGATGTGTACAACCCCAAGAACATCGTCCCAACCGTGAAACATGAGGCCGGAAGCCTCATGGATCGTGGTTGGGTCTTCCAGCATGACAATGACCTGAAACACACAGCCAGGGCAACTAAGGAGTAGCTCCATAAGAAGCATTTCTAGGTCCTGGTGTGGCCTAGCCAGTCTCCAGACCTATTTTCCCCCACTTTAGATGCTTCATAGATGCTCACCGAACATTCAACTACCCATTTAATTGAATGTCTATTAAATGCAACTAAACCCTAAGTTGAATGTAAGTGATTCTGTATAGAACCTAATTCTAAGCCTTACTTAAGGCTTACCTGAGCCATGAATCAACCCTTAAACCTTAAACCCTAATCCAAACCTAAACCTAGAGCTTAAATCTAACCCTAAAGTTTGTTTTTCACTGTTAAGGTTACAGTTTAGCTTTTTTTAGAGTTGGATGTAGGGTTTCATTCAGTAGAGAATCATTTATGTATGTTTACCATAGACTTCAGTAGCATTTAATGGACTTTGGGCCTTATTTTGCAATATATGCAAGGCGCATTGTGATGCTCATTGCTATCTTACAACCTGCCAACATTTTGTTTTTCTTCATGCTTTATTTAAATAGCAATGGTTCACGTGAATATACCTATGCCGATGGGTGTGGTGGTCTGGTAATGAAGTGTGTTTAGGAAAATCGCTGTTTTACTTGGTGTATCTTGGCTATGGAAAACACAGGTGCACCACTGACTCAAATTAACTTAGGCAGACCTCAACAGCCAGACGTTCATTGCTATCTTGGCAGTGAATTGCCAACACAGGCACATTCCCAATCTGCTGTGGAATTGTCTCTACTGCACAGGCAAGACTTTCTACTAGTTGAGCATCTATTGTTCTACTGCGCATTGCTGTGATTTTTGATTGAATATAGTGACAACAGATGAAGATCACCACCCTCAACACCTCAACCTTGACTCCCCAACTCATCCCATCCAAAAGTATTGGTTGGAGGAGCACCATCATTCCAGAGAACACACTTCCAGTTGTGTTTGTTTATCTGTTTCAAAGAGTCCTATTCTTTTGACCCAGGACAAGAAGGGGGGTCAACTAGGGGTGGGACAAAATATTGATATTGCGATATGCAGTATTGTATAGTTTTTTTTTTATTTGCGATAATTTACACACAATATGTGGTGTCAAATATTGATATTTTTCTAGAAACATAGGCAATCTAACCTCCATTAGACTCGTCCCCCAGTTTGCAGTTTACAGTTACTATCTTTTTAGTCCATGTAGTGGCACTAATTAAATAAATGGGGTAAACCTGCCGTTTTTTGAATTTTGTGAAACTTACACTAATAAATCCAGATTTCCAGAGTATTTTATACTCTTCAGTAACACAGATATCATCAAGTATTGTAGAGAATGTCTTATGATGTATTGTGATATCATCGAAATTTGAGGGATTATGTATACCTCATACTATTTTGTGCACCAATCCATTCCCTAATTATATACTATACCACTATCTGGCTAAAATATCAAGACACCTGCTTGTTGTTAATTGGTTCTCCTGAACTTAAGGGTTAGATTTCTAATAGACAATTAATATAGAAAATGACATTGTAAAATCTCAGTTCAACATGTGCTTCTTTCAGAAACACGTATTTTACAGGAATGTCCATGAAGTCTTCAACAAGACAATGCAAAACCACATGTTGCACACAATACAAAGGCAAGGCTGTGTAATTAAAGGGTAAAGGTACTGCACTGTCCTGTCTGTAGTCCTGACCTTTGCCCAATAGTATCCTTCCTAAGAATCATCCCCCAATTTGCAGTTTACACTGACTGTCTCTTTAGTCCAGGTAGTGGCGGTAAAGAAATAAATAGGTAAAGTCTGACACTAATAAATCTAGAATTCTTGGTACTTGCTTATTTAGGAGTATTTTATCCTCTTCATAACTTGTGATTTTATTGTTACTGTATGCAAAGTATTGTGATAATTTTGTTAATGTGAAGTGTTCAGTGATATATGTGCATGCCAATGCAAATGTATGTCAGAGTGTGCATGTGTGAGACGGTTTACAGGAGATTATATGTGTTTGTGTGTGTGTGTTTGTGAGAGAAAAAGTGAAACGGTGTGTGTGTGTGTGTGTGTGTGTGTGTGTGTGCACTGTCCTGAGCATTTGCCTGTAAACGTGAGCACTCCCTGATAGGATTAGGAGTGTGAGATGCCGCTGCTGATCTCGTGTTCTCAACACGCTCCTCTCTCTCTCTGTCTCTCTCTCTGTTGGTCGTCCTCTCCAGGTTAGTGAGGAGACACAACTTTAATCCAGCAGCATTTTACAACACTTCCCCCAGCCCTGTCCAAACCCGCGACAGCACACCAATCTACCCCTGTTCAATACCAAACACGTGAGTGACCATTCTCCGACCCGAGGCTTACATAAAAAAAAACATCTGTACACAAAACCTGCTCTGTGTTTTTCCCTGCTGACCATCTACTGTATAAATAAATAAAACTAATGAAATTTCATGAAAAAGCAAATAGCAATAATCATTAATCATACTTAAAGCAACATTTCTTAATATATATATATATATATTTTTTTTTTTTCCCAATTTATCTTGCCAAATTTTCCATTCATTCAACTACAAGATGCTTAACAGAAGGAGGGTGAAGGCTAGCACATGCATCCTACGATACATGTGAAGTCAGCCACTGCCTCTTTTCGAACTGATGCTGAGGCTCACAGATGCCTTGTGCTGATCGACATCACCATAGGATTGATGAGAGGAAAGACAACCATCTACCCACCCAGAGAGGGAGAGCAAGACCAATTGTGCTCTCTCAGGGCTCTGGCAGCTGACGGCAAGCTGCATCACTGGGATTCGAACCAGTGATCTTCCCAAACATAGTGGCAGCGCTACTGGAGTGGTCTACTGGACCACTCTGACCACTAAACCACTAAAAGTTTTTGAATGCTAAACCACATATATTCATAGTAAAAACAATGTGTTCTGGTAGGTCCTGGGTAGGTCATGAATTTATTTTAACAGTGCTATTCTCATCACGAATTTACCTTTGCAGTTCTATCCTATGGTCCTATCATGAGTTTATTGTACCTTAGTACTATTTTCATCATGAATTTACATGACCAGTGCTATCTCATCCTTCTATTATGAATTTACTTCAGTTGTGCCATGCCAGGTAACTTGAAATTTACACAGAGAAGCAAGAATTTTGGTATACAAACAAATGCTACGTCATAATAAGGCTAAGTTACCTATCTATCCAATAACCTAAAGTAACAGGACTATCCTAGTCCTGTACAGTTTATACCTTTCAGCTGGACACTCCGCCATAAGCTCTTTTCCAGCTGATGCCAAAAGCGCCCTCTGGTGTTACCATGATGCTACTAACACTGACAAAATATATAGCCTAATCCAGCCAGGCCAAGTTGTCAGTAAGGAGAGTTCTCAGAAGGTAAACTATCAGTCTACAGTCCGCAGTGTGGGACTACTTTGCAGTGGAACATGAAAATAGTACTAAACAATGTATTCATTGCTAGAGTAAGACATTGAACATCATTAGATAAAGTCACTTACGATTTTGATGCGGTGACCTGGCGTCGCTGTGATGTCCCAGGTGCATTCCTTTCTACTGGGGTATTTGTCAGGCCAGTTGGGGCTGCTGATGGTACCACTTGGGCTGTGGATTGTGTGTTCACACTCAGCTACAGACCATAAGGATTGGAGAAAACAAGGGAGGAGAAGAAAGAGAAAGAGAAGGAGGAAGCAAAGTCAGTCAAATTAATAATCCATCTGTAAATACCGGGGTTGGACAATGAAACTGAAACACCTGCTTTTAGACCACAATAATTTATTGTGGTGACAGACAGTTCTGGTGGAAACAGGAGAGATGTGGTGCACACTGAATTCTGCCGTGATTTGGGCAGCCGTGGTTTTATGTTTTTTGGATACAATCCGGGTTAGCAGCCGAACATCCTTTTCAGACAGCTTCCTCTTACAGCGTCCACAGTTAATCCTGTTGGATGTGGTTCGTCCTTCTTGGTGGTATGCTGACATTACCCTGGATACCGTGGCTCTTGATACATCACAAAGACTTGCTGTCTTGGTCACAGATGCGCCAGCAAGACGTGCACCAACAATTTGTCCTCTTTTGAACTCTGGTATGTGACCCATAATAATGTGAGCATTGCAATATTTTGAGCAAAACTGTGCTCTTACCCTGCTAATTGAACCTTCACACTCTGCTCTTACTGGTGCAATAATGTGCAATTAATGAAGATTGGCCACCATGCTGCTCCAGTTTAGCCATGAAACCTCTCACACTAAAATGACAAGTGTTTCAGTTTCATTGTCCAACCCCTGTACATAAAAAGTTTACAAAAATCACAATGAGCTATAGCAGGGGTTGCCCAGTCTACGTCCTGAAGATCTACCAGTCTTCAGGAATTTGGCTTTAACCCTAATCTAACACATCTGATCCAGGTGACAAAGGCCTACAGGGGCTTATAAGTATTAAAGCCAGGTGCATTGGATCTGAACTCTCCAGGGAAGCTGAGACCAGGACTGGGCAACTTTATGCTATCGTAAGCATAGTAGGGCTATGCGATTAATCGTATGTTTATTGTTATCACAATGGATTTTGACAATAAACACATTGAAAGAGCTTCAACGCCTTGAGTCCACCTACAAGCACGGTCAAACTGCATTACCCATGTCCAGCAACAGAGGGACGTGTTTGCAGACTGTTCTCATGTGACATAATAAGGCTATGGAGGCAATATAAAGTGAGTTAGAGTGAGGCAAACCAGATAGAACCAAGCAGAGCGAAAACGAGTGAGGTAGAGCAATGCAGAGGAAGGTAGAATGAGGTTAAGTGAGGTAAATGGATGTAGATGTGGTAGAGCAAAATAGAGTAAGGTAGAGCAATGTACAGAGAGGTAGAGGGAGTTATATGGAGGTAAAGTGAGGTAGAGCAAGGTAAAGTGAGGTAGAATGAGGTAAAGGGATGTAGATAAGGAAGAGTGATGTAGACGAAAGTTGAGTGAGGTAGAGGACGCTATATTGAGATATGTTGATGTAGAGTAAGGTAGAGCAAGGTAAAAGAGGTAGAGTGAGGTATAGCAAGGTAGAGTGAGGCAGAGTAAGATTTTGGCAGAGCAAAATAGAGTGAGGAAGAGGGAGGTAGAATGAGGTAGAGTGAGGTAAAGAGATGTAGATCAGGCAGAGTGAGGTAGAGCAAAGTAGAGTGAAGTAGAGGACGCTATATTGAGGTATAATGATGTAGAGTAAGGTAGAGCAAGGTAAAAGAGGTAGAGTGAGGCAGAGTAAGATTGGCAGAGCAAAATAGAGTGAGGAAGAGTGAGGTAGAGCAATGTAGATGAGGCAGAGTGAGGTAGAGCAAAGTACAATGAGGTAGAGCAAGGTACAGAGAGGTTGAGTGAGGTAGAGGGAGCTAATTGAAGGTAGAGTGAGGTAGAGGGAGCTATATGGAGGTAGAGTGAGGTAGAGGGAGCTATGTGGAGGTAGAATAAGGTAGAGCAGGGTAAAAGAGGTAGAGTGAGGCAGAGCAGGAGAGTGAAGTAACTAGGAAAACTAGGCATAGTGAAATGAGGAAGTGAGGAACAGTGAGGCAAAGCAATGCAGAGGCAGGTAGAATGAGGTAGAGTGACGTAAAGGGATGTATGTGAGGCAGAGTGAGGTAGAGCACAGTAAAGCGAGGTAGAGCATGATACAGAGATGTAGAGTGAGGTAGAGGAAGCTACAGTTGCAAGAAAAAGTATGTGAACCCTTTGGGACTACTTGGATTTCTACATAAATTGGTCATTAAATGTGTTCTGATCTTCATCTAAGTCACACCAATAGACAAACACAGTCTGCTTATGTAGAGTTAATACACATGTTCAGTATTTAATATTAGTAACTTTACATATGGTAATGGTAAATTATCATATCCAGGCTCAGTCCGTATTGAACCCTGCAGTGGTCCGTACTGACTGCTGGTGAAATACGGTCTTTTATTGGGGGATTACTGTAAGATATCTGGCCCACTTCCAATCGCTGCTCTAGTCTCAGGCTACTCAGCCTTTCTTCAGGCTCCCTGAGCCAGCGCCGTCACCTGAGATGCACCTTTAAGAGAACTGCATGCCTCCCTGTCCTTTAAACTAGAGGCTTAACCCTTAGAAGTCAACAGAGTAAGTACCAGCACTGCGTACTTCATTCAAAGCACTCTACCTCATTTTACTTTGCTTTACCTTCCTCTGCCTCGTTTTACCTTGCTTTCCTCTACCTCAATCGACCTCCTGGTACCATGCACTGCTTCCTTTGACCTTATTTCACCTCATTTTACTTTGCTCTACCTCACTCTACCTCGCTCTACCACACTCTACCTCGCTCTACTGTAATTTCATTCAAGTTTTTGATGGTTTTGAAGAGGGTCTTGCCCAGAAAAGCATGTAAAATACTTCCTCTACTGCCCTATATACAAAAAAGGCTCTTCAAAGCTGATTCTGGATAGTGTACCTATTGGTGAAAGATTGTTGAGTGCTTGACATGCCTCTACTATGCACTTTAACCTCCTAACTCTAACCCTAACTCTTGCATGGTGTGCATTTTTTATTTCTCTTTGCTATTTGGGCTAATCGGCACCTGAATAGTGTAAAAACAAAGACTTATCTTTTCACATGATGTAGTTTCTGAAGAAAAAAAAAATAATGTCCACATATGAGGACTTTAGTTTTATATTTCTATAGAATACAATGAAGTCGCAATTGGTAATGATGTGCAAAACATTTTCGTTTTGTGCCTGAACACAGCTGTGCAAAAAAAAAAGTAGAAGCAACAATAGTGCCACTTTGAGCAAAATGGCTCATTTGAAGTGCTGCTGTTACTGTACTTTAGAGTTCATTTAAATTTCTGACCAAAATCGAAACTGTAACGTGTGAAACTCCTCTGCCACCACTAGGTGACAGTTTAATGGCCTCATAAGAGGACACCAGGCCCTTGTAGAGCAACATTTAGTGTTGTGGTCTAGACAAGTCTAAACATGTGATGTCCATACATGTGGATGCCAGGTCCTAGGAGGTTAAGACATTTGTCCAGTTGACAGACCTAGAGAGAGGACATTGATCTAGGGTATTTCGACCGAGCTGGTGTTGTCAAAGGTGTTGAGAACAGTGGTGTCGTTGTGAACCAGAAACCTGGACTACGTCGCAATGGAAGACTTGCTATTGCTGTGGCGCAAAACACTGCCCCAACTGCTGGTTTGGGTGATGATCTGGGGAGCCTTTATTGCATACGAGAGTCAGTCACCCCTAGTAGTGATGCGAGTGACACTAATTAGCGTTAACTAACAGCTCAGCGATATGTGCAGGGCTTCCAATTGGCACTTTCAGCAGGATAATGTTCATCCAAACACCGCAAGGGTTTCCAAGTCTGGAGTGTCTCAACACTTGATTGACCTGCCTGGTCAATGGATTTGGATTATAGAATATCGGTGACGGATATCTGAGGTTTATGGTGGGATTCGGATCTTTCCCAGCTTCAAGAGAGACCTGAGTTCCTCCCTCAGGACAGACGAGGTGAAGCTCTCAGCCATACGTCTTAAAACGAAAACAGTCGAGACCCTCCACATCAAAAGCAGGCCACCCCACCCTCTAGTTTAAAAAGCCATTAGTCACCAGTCAGATTAGACTTTTGTAGTGTGTGTGTTTGTGTGTGGGCTTGTGCATATATATATATATATATATATATATATATATATATATATATATATATATATATATATATATATATATATATAAATATATATATATATGTGTGTGTGTGTGTGTGTGCTGGTCTGGCTGTTTGCTTCATTACACTTAAGGCTACACTGACAAGAACCCTGCTGTGACTCAAAGGAAACGGGCCAGACAAACATTCCCATTAAAACCCTAAAGGCAGATATGTCAGCACGTATTTCTGCTTGTATTAATGTGTTATAATGTATTTTTATAATGCTGCTTTTTATAATGTATTATTGTTTTTGCTCTGATTTTTCTTCTTCTAAAAAAAAGCATTTGTGTAGCCTAAACTGTAAATCGTAGAGATATGAAATTTGGTAGGTAGATGTAGGATCACAACAAAAAAAAAGCACAACAAAAATGGCACCGATTGGTCAATGGGCGGTGCTATAAACAAGGAAAGTTCATTTTTCACTTTTTCCTCAATAACTCCAGAACCATAAGACCTACATTCAAAATTCTTTTTTTCCTGGATTCCTTGGGTCAATACCTACATATGTACGAAGTGCAATTTGGAGTGCACTTCCGTCTACTTAGATTGTTTTGCTAATTTGCATCATATGCAAAACATACTTTTGCGAACTAGTCCTAGGATTTTTGACCGACCCTGACAAGTTTGGTATCAAAATACTCGTTAGAGCCAAATGGCTGTAACTCTTCAGTATTTGCTGTAATCATCTCACAATGTTAAAAACCTTTGTACTATAATTGTAACTCATGTAATGAATATACTACAAAGTTTTTGGTTAATGTTATGGCCAGTCTAAAGCATTTCTCATGATTTTCACTCATATATTTCATATACAGTAGGTGCAATGTACTGTGCTTCAATCATTTATTACATAATCTGAAACTTACTGGACGTATTGGAGCTGTTAATACAGACAATGCACTTTTGCTGCATTGTAATACTGAGCACCACACATGACCAGGTTGTGCTACACACACACACACACACACACACACACAAAGACAAATGTCGTAAATCTGGTTAAGCCTATTCATCTCCCCCAAATTTAGGTCAGTGTCCATTAGAGCACAAAGGTATTTCCACCCTGAGGTCAGTACACTCTGGAAGTGTATTACAGAGTCACTGCCTATGGCCCTCACACTCTCTGTGTGTGTTTTTTCTTCGTGTGTGTGTGTGTGTGTGTGTGTGTGTGTGCATACAGTGAAGATAATGAACTCAATTAATTTCCACATATGGATGCAACTGCACATTAATGTGCATTAGGGCTTAAATCAATATTATTGTCACCTTAAAATTAATTATTGTCATTTGATGCCACTGATATAATACAACCGTAATAATGATCCCCCCCCCCACCAAACTTTACACTTTGGCACAATACAGTCAATACTGTTCTCGATACGTCACCAGGAGCGCAGGAGTTCAGTAACCTAGCTGCTGCTGGGTAACTAGTTAACTTTAGGACTTTATCGTATGTCTTCAGAAAGGGGTGAGATGATACAGAAATGAATTACTATTGTCCATTCCTTAATTCCTGTGTGATGGGAAGCTGAAATGAGCTTTTCCGCCTTAAATGCTGCAGCTTCTGTCGTCTGTTGCACCATTTAAGGTGGAATGGGAAAGTTAGCTAGCTATCTAGCTAC
This sequence comes from Astyanax mexicanus, assembly GCF_023375975.1. NCBI lineage: Eukaryota > Metazoa > Chordata > Actinopteri > Characiformes > Acestrorhamphidae > Astyanax > Astyanax mexicanus. Next base: position 10,253,656 of record NC_064432.1, on the reverse strand, counting down.
TGAAGCAAACTGCTAGCCATCTTTTTTTTATGCTTGTTATGCAGAATTCGACCATAAAACGTTGAAACTACACATTAAACTCTGGTAAAACAGTGCTAAGCGTCGCTTTGTGTTGCCATTTTACCGGTAAATCCGCTAAATTAGTTAAATTGGTTGAGCTAAATTGTTTGTGTATACATTGCCTAATAGAGTTGGCTATGATGGGATGGTATGAACAATAAAAAAATATTCTGGATCAGATATTAAAGTGAAAAAAGATTGGTTTGATCTGATCTTGTTACACATCTGGTTGCGAAACAGCTCTTGCAAACTGTGTGTTGATTTTAGACAAGAATTTCTAAAGAGTAAGTCACTACAGACCTCAAAACTTGCCAAGTGTAAAGTTTGGCAGAGGGGGGATTATGATGGGGAGTGGATATGAAAGGTTATACAAATCAAATCATCCCAAGAATTCGACAGTTTCTCTCTCAGGAAGCCACTGGACTACAACTGCAACTCTACTGAATGGTCTTCCACCGAGACACCAAAAACCCGCAACTAGTTTCCAGCTTTCAGGAATCAGCCCTGTCCTTCTACTCATCAGAATTATTTCACAACCCTTCTAACTTCTGCTTTTTTTCTCTTCCTTTCCTTTCTGTTTTCTCTATCTATCTCTTTTACATGTATGGAGATGCCCTGTTCCTGATGTTCCCAGCCTGGCTCTCCACTGCCCGCTGTGTTGTTCTCCGGCTCTGCAACCCTGCACTGATTACCATTAACACACTCAGTATCTGTTTCTGTATTAGCCATAGCTCTATAGTTTGTGCCCATCACATTCTTATATTCATAAATTAGTACCTGTTATATTAGCCATAGTTCACATTAATTGTCTGTACTGTTTTTGTTCTGTTATTTGTTTGTTGTTTGTTTGTACTGAGCGGGTCAACCTGAGTAGGATGGGTTCCTCGGACTGAGTCTTGGTTCCTTCCAAGGTTTCTTCCTCTTAAAGGGAGTTTTTCCTTGCCACTGTGTCACCATAAAATTGGCATCTCTGTGGTGCTGCTCATAAGAGGCGTGGACCTGTTTTTCCTGTAAAGCGGCTTTGTGACAACCTTTGTTGTAAAAAGCGCTATATAAATAAAATTGAATTGAATTGAATTCAATTGAATAGTTTAGAATGAGGCGGCAGCACGACTCGTCTTTAATCTTCCGAAGTTCAGTCAGGTGACTACTTTGCTGACTCGTTCCCTCCACTGGCTTCCTGTAGCCGCCCACATCAAAATAAAATCCTGACGCTGGCCTACAAAGCCAAAAACCTACCAGCTCCTTCATACTTGATGGCACTGATGGTCAAAGCCAGATCTGTACCAAGAGGTCTTAGAGCAGGGGTGTCCAAACTACGGCCCGTGGGTCATTTGCGGCCCGTTTCCTTTTTTGGAGCGGCCCGCGAGGTATTTTAGAAATAGAATGAAAGTTGGCCCGCTGTTAAGCAGGTTTTTATAATGTGAGATTCAAAGTTTGAACGCTAGGTGTCAGAAACGGGCCAAAGAGTCTAAAAGCAGAGAGAGTGCGCATTTCTAGCACAGAAATACAGAGCAAAGAGTCTAAAAGCGGAGAGAGTGCGCATTTCTAGCGCAGAAAACGAGGCAAAAAGTCTAAAAGCGGAGAGAGTGTGCATTTCTAGCTCAGAAAAACAGAGCAAAGAGTCTAAAAGCGGAGAGAGTGTGCATTTCTAGCGCAGAAAAACAGAGCAAAGAGTCTAAAAGTTGAGAGAGTGCGCATTTCTAGCGCAGAAAAACGGGCCAAAGAGTCTAAAAGCGGAGAGGGTGCGCATTTCTAGCGCAGAAAAACGTGTCAAAGAGTCTAAAAGCGGAGAGAGTGCGCATTTCTAGCGCAGAAAAATGGGCCAAAGAGTCTAAAAGAGTTGTAAGTCGCTCTGGATAAGGCATCTGCTAAATACCTTAAACGTAATGTAAATGTAAACGGATACAGTTCTTGCCTCTATTGTTCTGAGCACTTCACCAGAGTTAAATAGTGCAGTTAGTTAGCAGTATTCCTGCATAGAGTAGTCAAATTTAGCTTTAATCATCGGTGTAGAAAATTCACTTGGTCAATGTTGCAAAACATTACCTCACACACACGGGAACTAACACTAAAAATAAACCAATATCAGTAGTACGAGCCAGATGATCAGAAAAGTAACAAGACAGCTTTAATCACAGAAGTGCAGCCAAGCCAGTAAAGTTCATGGCCGTGTTCAGATCAGCCGTTAAATGTATTTATAGCAGCAGGAACAGAGGACTGTTTGAAGCTTGGCTGCTGTAATTGGTCTGCAGGCTTCAGCATGAGGTCCATGTTTGTGTCTACATGCGGCTGTTTACACTCGTCTGGATGTTTTTTTTTTCACTGATATCAGATTTAATACACAGTATATTGCACAAAGTATTCGCTTCCTTGTCTTTTGCACATATAGAGCCTTATTGCACACTGTGTGCAAGGCACGTTCTGATGCCCATTGCTATCTAACACTCCCTCAACAGCCTATTTTCACGTCTTGTGCCCACGCCGTTAAAATAGCGTCGGAGTTTAGGAATACAGTATATTTTAACGCTGATGGGCGTGGTGGTCTGGAAGTGAGCTGTGTTTTTTAGGTTAATTTCTGGCGTGTTTCTATTCTGTGGCGGGAAACACACTTGCGCCACTGACTTATTAAAACCCTGACAACAGTCAACAGTCAGCCGCCCAATCCTATCCCCTCAGCGCATGTATCCCCCCTCTTTCCAGACACAAATAAACTCACTGCAATGCGAGAATCCAGCTTTTATATCAACAATAAACAGAATAAAGAATAAAATCGGGTCAGTATCCTCTGTCGAGACCAGTAAGCATCACACTGTTAAGATACGAACGCTCCAAAGTCAGAGCTCATCCGGCTCTTAAAGGAAACAGAAAGTGACACATTGATTGTTTTTCTTTCACGGCACGCCCAAAACACGCTGAAATCTGCACCCCCGCCATGAAAAGCAACTCCTCTCGGGAGTGCGTTTCTAATTAAAGTAAGCTAAAGTAAGTTAAAATTATCTCTGCTTTTATCAAGAAGACGTGGTGTGCGTTTCGGAGAGGGGGTGCTTTTCCTGGCAGGGGTTCAGATTTCAGCACGACATCGGAGCATTGAGAGCAATGCATTGCAACAGTAACAATATACTGCAATAAAAACAACTTTTGGATAATTAATTTCTTCTTCTTAATTTCTTAAGTTCTGCTAACAGGACTAGGAGAGTTTGGGTTATCTAACGTTTATATTAACTGCTGCCAAAAATCTATCACCTGAATATTAGGTGATAACTGATCAGATTGTTTTCTTCATATATGCAATATATGCTATATCTCATCCATGAATTCTATAAACACCAGTAATTATCTGACTCGCCTTAGTGACTGGATCACCGGTCAGTTTTCTAGAGTTTTTACTAAACTGTGAAAATCTGCTTTTAGCTACAAGCTACAGCGCAGCACCAGTGAGCTGGAATTCACTACAGGAAACACTAAAACTCTAAAACTCAATTCACTAGCATGACTAACTCATTTTAAACTTTTAATATCTAACCCCCTTCAGACAGCCTGTAACTGTTTTAGTTGAGTTTTTCTTTAACCTTGTTATTTATTTTAATTATTTTGTCTTTTTATTGATCTAATTTTATGTTTTACCTTTTAGCCTCTTTATTTCATTTATTTTATTCATTTCCTGTTTTTATTTGTTTTGTTACTGCTTTTGGCCTTTTACATTTATATTCCATTTATTTCTTCCTTTTATTTTTTATATTTTTTTTTACTTATTATTATTATTATTATTATTATTATTATTATTATTTATTTTAGTTCTATCATTTACTTTTTTTAAATTGTGCTTATTTTAGTCGTTCTTTAATTGTGTTTATATTTTATTATCTACGTATTTATCTCTTTGTTTTATTGCTCTACATTTTTAGTATTGAGTGCAAATAAAGGTTGATTGATTGATATACCTTGCTTTGTGCCCTGGTGCGCAGTGTTCATCTTCGAACAGTTTGGGGACATCCCTAAACTGTTCCTGCAAAGTTGGGACCATGAAACTGTCCTTGAAATTTCTTGGTATGTTAAAGCAGTAAGGGTTTCTTTCACTGGAACTAAGGGTCTTAGCCCACTGAAAAACAACCCCTCACCATATTAATAATAATAATCCCCCCTCCACCAAACTTTACACCTTCGCACAGTGCAGTTTGATGAGTACCATTCTTGTTTTACAACTTATTGCTTCGTTTTACATATATGTGGCCATGGAAGTGATGGGAACACCTGGATTTTTTTATTTTATTTTAATGGGTAAGTGAATACTTTGCCAATAAAGTACTGTATATGTGATGCTGTCCAAATCAGGCCATAGACTTCTGTATTGTACTTTGGCCCAATCCCATTTCACCCCTTGGCCCTACCACTTACCCCTACCCATTGTTGGTAAGGGGTTACAAGGGGAAGGGGTGAAATCCTCCCATTAAGAATTGGGACAACTTTTTAAGTACCCAATACAAGTTCAGTAACCCAACTGCTGATAACTAGTTAATTTTAGGGCATTGTGTGTCTTCAGAAAAGGGGGATATGGTGCAGAAATTAATTAAAGCTTTTATTTTACTGTATTTTTCCATTCCGCTGCAGCCCCTGCCGTCTGTTGCATCGTTTAAGGTGGAACGGGAAAGTTAGCAAGCTAGCTACCTTCTGAGACAAACTACTAGCGATCACCCCCTCTCGGGAGCTCGTTTCTAATTAAAGTTAGCTAAAGCAATTATCTCTGCTTTTATCAAAAAGACATGGGTGCGCGTTCCCGAGAGGGGGTGCTTTTCCTGGCGGGGGTGCAGATTTCGGCACAACACCGGCTTTAAACGCGAGGTCAGTTATGATAGCAATCAGTGACAACAATATTAATATAGTGCAATAAGAACGACTTTTGGATAATTAATGTCTTGTTTTGCTAACAGACTGGGAAGGTTTGGGTTATCTAATGTTTATTTTAACTGCTGCCAAAAATCTAACACCTAAATATTATGTGATAACTGATTAAGTTTTTTTTGTCATATGTATATAATTCAGACATATATGCACACATATTCTTTTTTCGAACAAAAAAGGTTGTTTGTTGTAGGCTGTAAAGTCACCTTTGGTTGGAACGAAGTACAGTAACCTAGCTGCTAACTCGTTAATTTTAGGGCATTTTAGGGTATGTCTTCAGAAAAGGGGGATATGGTGCAGAAATGAATTAAAGCTTTTATTTTACTTAATTTTTCCTTTCCGCCTTAAATGCAGCAGCCCCTGCCGCCTCTTGCACCATTTAAGGTGGAACGGGAAAGTTAGCTAGCTAGCTACCTTCTGAGACAAGCTACTAGCAATCTATTTTTAGGCTTTTTATGAAAAATGTTTGTATAAAAATTAAAACTACGCATTAAACTAAGGTAAAATAGTGCTAATCGTTACTTTTAACAGGGAAAATTTTACATTTGTGGCTTTCTTATCAGTGATTCTCATACTAACAAGAATCAGGACTTTCTCTCTGTGTTAAATATCTCCTGTTTTTGGCTTTTCTTCTCTAAATACTCAGTTTAAATCAGGCTTACAACGAAAAAAAAAAAACCCTTATTAGGGAGTATTGCTAATTTTAGCAGTTTTAGTCCAGTAGGCAATTACAATACAATAGCAAGCTTTAGTTCAGTAGTACATTAAGCACATTGCCTTGGTTAATGGGCAGTGCAGTTTACTGAAGGATGTGGAATTAGCTGTATGAAGTCGTGCCAATATTTAAGATTAATGAGGGTTTAATTAGCGTTACTGTACAACGCAGCAAGTTTTTTCAAGGCTAACTTCTGAGTACAAATGTTGTATCTCACCCTTTTTATTGTTTGCTCACCCTGACAAAAGTTTGGACACACCTACATAGTCAATAAATCAGAAGTGACTAACAGGCATTTTGCACGATAGAATGTTTTAATGAGGTATTTATCAATGTATTTTATCAGATATACAAGGAATGCTCTATTTGTGTTAATAATTCAAGAGTCAATTGAACTGTCTGGCCTTTTTTTTTATAACTGACTACTTCATTAATAAATCACAATAATTCATAGATTTCTCTGTTATTAGTTTTAGAAGGTTTTCAAGTGGCAATCGCTGGGGCCCAAGCACTGAGCACTATTATAGAACCATTATTCCTTACTATAATAGAGTTTGCATAATAGTTGAACTTAATAAATTGAACAATTCTGCAGTAAATATATTATTATTATATTATTCAGCATGCTAAATGTGTTAAGCTTTTTTTTAATAAAGCAACAAATTTGAACCTCTGAATGTTGAAAAATTTTCATTTTCATCATTCGTCTTTCTGTTCTCTGAGAGGTTTGACGAGTGCATTTCTGCTGGACGCAACTGAAATTCTGTGTTTTTTCATTATTTTTAAATGTTCTGCATCCAAACTATGAAGAAAAACATAGGGAATTATTTAGTAAATCAAAAAGTGTTAAACAAAGCAGAATATGTTTTATAATTTAGATTTTTACAAAGTAGGCACCTACAGGGGTTGGACAATGAAACTGAAACACCTGTCATTTTAGTGTCGAACGTTTCATGGCTAAACTGGAGCAGCCTGGTGGCCAATCTTCATTAATTACACATTATTGCACCAGTAAGAGCAGAGTGTGAAGGTTCAATTAGCAGGGTAAGAGCACAGTTCTGCTCAAAATATTGCAATGCACACAACATTATGGGTGACATACCAGAGTTCAAAAGAGGACAAATTGTTGGTGCACGTCTTGCTAGCGCATATGTGACCCAGACAGCAAGTCTTTGTGATGTATCAAGAGCCACGGTATCCAGGGTAATGTCAGCATACCAGCAAGAAGGATGAACCACATCCAACAGGATTAACTGTGGATGCTGTAAGAGGAAGCTGTCTGAAAGGGATGTTCGGGTGCTAACCCGGATTGTATCCAAAAAACATAAAACCACAGATGCCCAAATCACGGCAGAATTCAATGTGCACCTCAACTCTCCTGTTTCCACCAGAACTTATTCACCGGGACAATAAATTATTGTGGTCACATTAGTAACCAACATAGTAATTAACACCTATATGATACCAACACCTTCAGTATCATTTACAAAGTATCTAAAACATTGAGTGAGAAGGTGTGTCCAAACTTTAGACTGAGAAGGGAGCTAAGATCTGCAGAACAAAGCCCAGCCTGCACACACACACACACACACGCACACACACGCACACACACGCACACACACACACACACACCAAGAAAAACAGAAGCAGGACTGAGCCTTTGAAGATTCATGGAAGTCCAGATGTTTAAACTCAGAGTGAGTTAACTAGCCTTGAAGAGACAGTGAGTGTATGTGTATGCACATATATGTATATATATATATATATATATATATATATATATATACATATATGTGTGTGTGTGTGTGTGTGTGTGTATTCCAGGATGTCACTGGTTTAACCTCTTAATCCAGACTCTGGAGTTGAAAGAATAATATCTCTCTATCCTCCTCTCTCAGGTCTGTCTGTTTTCCTTTATAAAGACACACACACACACACATATATATACACACACACACCATATATATATATATACACACATATATACACACACCATATGGGAGACAGCTACACAGCTTTAAACTTCCCAGACCAGGCTCATGTTAAACACTTGCAGAGCAGCCGTGCTCTCAGAGCTCCTAATACGAGTACAGCATCATGAAACACACACACACACACACACACACCACTAAACACTTCAGCATGCTGGAGTAGCCTACAGCGCTACAGTAAAACAGCTTCATCTTAGGTGCAGTAAAAGCATCCATATCCTACAATACTGACCTGCACTCGTCTACTTGTAGCTTTTACATCCATCCTTTCTCTCCCATTCACTCCCATTCATTTTCAACAACACCTAGCAACCACCTGTAACACACCTGGAACCACTCTGAAAACACCTGGTGCACCATAGCAGCCAACAAACCAATTTATACTGTACCATTATAATCCCGAGCAACAGCCTAAGTACACCTTAGCAACAGCCTACCAACACCATTATTAGATCAGTAACCAGAAAGCAATGCCTTAGCAACCTACAGCAATACCAATGCAACTCTTCAGCAATGCCCCAGCCACCACCATGCAACACATTGCTAAGATAGTAACTAACATAGTAGCAAACACCTATATGATAGCAACACCTTATAACCACCTAATAATACAACCTTAGTCAGCCTAGCAACATCTGTACCATAGTAAAGCAACCAACAGCTGTACCATAGCAACACCTTAGCACAGTGCAGTACAGTGCTGGTTCAGTTCAGCCCACGCCCCTTAGCAACCACTAGGAATGCACCTGGATCCACTCAGTAAACACCTGAAACACCACAGCAACCTCCTATGCACGTAGCAGTGCCTTGAAATCAACTTATTATCATAGCATCCAGATAGCAACACCCTACCAACCACCAGCTATACAATAGAAACACTTAACATCAACCCAATTTTAGCAACTGTAGGAAGACCTTAGCAACCACCCAGCAATAGTATCCAACGTATATACGCATATGAACACCTCAGCAATCAGCAGCTATAACACAGGAACACCTTAGCTATCATCCAGGAACTACCTTAGCTATTACCTTACCCTCCAAGAGCTTCAGAACATAACATAGCAACACCTTAGCAACCACACCTGCAGGTGTTTCCTCACTGTTTTCCTTTATTTGTGCTTGATTGAAACTATAGTTTTTTTTGGTATCTCAGGGCATGCTCTTTAGCAACCAATAGGAATGCACCTGGAACCACTCAGTAAACACCTGGAACACCACAGCAACCTCCTACTGTAGCTACACCATACATTATACAACCAACACCTTTCCATAGAGACGCAACTACAGTATAGCGACACCATAGCAACCACCTTGCTACACTGAACATTGAAACTCCATGAAATTCACTTTTCTATTAGTTACTGTGCCTTTAAAAGTACTTTTATCATAAATGCACTTGGCTAAACTGTGGTAGGCTGAACAGGTAGATATTCTATCTTTTGTGTATTTCGAGCTGTGCAAGGAGTACTTTTCCCGTTGTTATGACAGCAAAGACACACTAGGTCCCGGTGTATGTTCATGTACAGGTTTGTGTGTGTATATGGTATCAACAGCTCAGCAATCAACAGACATAACATATCAACAATTTAGTAACGATGAAACAATGACTAAGCAACCAACAGCTATACCATAGCAACGGCTTAACCAATAGGAATGCACCTGGAACCACTCAGTAAACACCTGGAACACCACAGCAACCTCCTACTGTAGCTACACCATACACTATACAACCAACCCCTTTCCATAGAGACACAGCTACAGTACAGCAACACCATAGCAACCACCCTGCTACACTGAACATTGAAACTCCATGAAATTCACTTTTCTATTAGTTACTGTGCCTTTAAAAGTACTTTCATCATAAATGCACTTGGCTAAACTGTGGTAGGCTGAACAGGTAGACATTTCAACCTTTTGCGTATTTCGAGTTGTGCAAGGCGTACTTTTCCCGCCGTTATGACAGCAAAGACACGTACAGGTTTGTGTGTGTATGTGTGTATACCGTATCAACACCTCAGCAATCAACAGACATAAGAAATCAACAATTTAATGACCATCAAACAACGACTAAGCAACCAACAGCTATACCATAGCAACATCTTAACAAGTAGCAACCAATAGGAATGCACTTGGAGTCACTCAATAAAAACCTGAAACTCCATTACAACAAACTCCTAGTCTGGCTACACAATGCACTATACAACCAACCCCTTTCCATAGAGACGCAACTACAGTATAGCAACACCATAGCAACCACCTTGCTTCACTGAACATTGAAACTCCATGAAATTCACTTTTCTATTTTATCATAAACGCCATGGCTAAACTGTGGTAGACTGAACAGGTAGACATTTTTAACTTTTGCGTATTTCGAGCTGTGCAAGGATTACTTTTACCATTGTTATGACAGCAAAGACATACTAGGTCCTAGTGTATGTTCGTGAACAGGTTTGTGTGTGTACCTTCTTTGCAGTCATGCTTGTTTTCGTGCAGTACGAAGCCGTTGCGGCACTGACACACGTAGCTGCCAATGGTGTTGATACACTCGTGCTGGCATCCGCCGTTATCCTTAGAACATTCGTCCTTATCTAACAAACACAAAAAACAAAGAGACACACAACATGGTCAGTCAGATAGAACTACAAGAACTACAAATACACAAAGAATTTATTTAAAAGTACTGTTTTAAAGAGACAGCAAACCCCAGTGTGAATGTTAGTAGGATATCTTTTGTTTTATTGTTAAGTAAACTTCTAAACTGACTAAGCAATAGCTGAAAGAAACACAGGAAATGCGGGACACAGGTATAGAGTACAACATTTGCCATCATCCGTTTCACCTGTAAGAAAAGGTAGAAAAAGTAGATTCCTGAGTTTTTTTAGAGAAAAAAAAGGAAACCGTGAAAAAGGAAAGTCCCTGCAATCAAAACCAAACTATGAATTCCAAATCATTGTTGTCCAAAGTAGCAAAACGTATCTCCAAAATACGTTGACTTTACAGGAAAAAGCTAAAAGGTACATTTTGAATGGGTGCTAAAGTAAAATTGTTGTTTTCGAAATGTGAAGTCAATCGAAAAACATTTATATTGATCTCTTTATCGACGGATGTGTAAACAATGGATAAAACTAAAAAGGAAGATATATTTTGTTGAACAACAGCAATTTAGATTTTAGTAAATACATTTGAAAGCATCTGTGGACACTCCTTTTAATTGTTGGCTATTTCCTCCCTGGCATGTTCTCCTCCACCAGTCTTACACACTGCTTTTGGCTAACTTCATGCCTTTACTCCTGGTGCAAAAATTCAAGCAGTTCAGTTTGGTTTAATGGCGTGTGATCATCCGTCTTCCTCTTGATTATATTCCAGAGGATTTCAATTTGGTAAAATCAAAGAAACTCATAATTTTTAGGTATTATCATTAGATATTATCATGATCAGTGCCAGCGTATCTCGATGATATCTTAACGTTAAAGATTCCCAGTGATTCCCTCATTCTGGTTCTGAATGATATTAGCTTTACCAGAAGCTGCTGGCCCGTATCCACGACGTTCCGCGCTGCGCTGCCGCCACATGATTGGCTGATTAGATAATTGCACAGACATGTTCCTCATTTACTTTGATTTATTAATGCCGGATTACGAGCGTAATCTTCTGTCGTCAAATTACCGTAACTCGGTCAGAAATGATTGAAAACAGAGAGATCAGTTGCTTCTACCGTCGCTTCCTGAGACTCCAGGCCTCGGGCTTCGCTCTTGAAATTCTGCCATGACTAATCCAGCATGATCAGCCATTCTGAACCTCCGCCGGCTTCCAAACTTCTGACCGCACACACACACACACACACAGGGATTAGCAGTGTGTGGGAGGCCTGTGCGGGGACCTCCCCAAACTTGCTGATCCTGGGCCAACAGATATCTAACACTGGGAGCCTCCTGATTCCTGACAATGCATGAGCTGCTTTTCACATTCACTCAGCTCATCCATTCAATAAGACTCTCTCTCTTTCTCTCTCTCTCACTTCTATGCCTTTATCTCTTTCTTTTTGTCTGAAACACCTGGTTTTAGCGCACAATAATTTATTGTCTCGACGGACAGTTCTGGTGGAAACAGGAGAGTTGAGGTGCACTTTGAATTCTGCCGTGATTTGGGTTCAGCCGTGGTTTTATGTTTTTCGGATACAATCTGAGTTAGCACCCGAAAAACATCCCTTTCAGACAGCTTCCTCTTACAGTGTCCACAGTTAATCCTGTTGGATGTGGTTGGTCCTTCTTGGTGGTATGCTGAAATTACCCTGGATACCGTGGCTCTTGATACATCACATAGACTTGCTGTCTTGGTCACAGATGCGCCAGCAAGACGTGCACCCACAATTTGTCCTCTTTTGAACTCTGGTATGTCACCTATAATGTTGTGTGCATTGCAATATTTTGAGCAAAACTGTGCTCTTACCCTGCTAATAGAACCTTCACACTCTTACTGCTCTTACTGGTGCAATAATGTGCAATTAATGAAGATTGACCACCAGGCTGCTCCAGTTTAGCCATGAAACCTCCCACACTGTACCTTTAATGAATAGAAAACCTCTGTTCTCCCACAGCGTTCCGAGATCCAAAAATTGTAACAGTTTGTCCAAACACCCTTCAGACTGGGCGACACGGGGCATAATTTGCCCCGGTAAATCTTTTTTTCCACCGTTATCCAGACTCAAAGATTCAAAGTAGCTCCACACCTTCTTGCTAGAATCTGAGAAGGACCCTGACATTTGAAATTAGGCATTAATAAATTAAAAAGTGCACAAGAAGCTTATTAAAAAACATGGCTTACATTTCATTATGCTAGCTTCAGCTCCAAGCGCCGCCATCACTGTACTAATAATGACATAGATGTATAAATACACTGAAAAAAATGATGAGTAAAATTTACTTTGAAAAGTTTTGCAACTTTCTGCACTTGTTTTTTTTTTGAGTAAATTTAATTTCAGATAAATTTAAGTAACTTCAACTTGGTTTCAAGACTTTAATGTTACATAGAGTAAATAAGTGAACTGAACTTCAGTCAATCCTTTCTTTTAGTAACTTTACTTCATTTATTTTTTGCTGAATCAATCCTTTCTTTTAGTAAACTTTACTTAATTTATTTTTACTGAATCAATCCTTTCTTTTAGTAAACTTTACTTAATTTATTTTTACTGAATCAATCCTTTCTTTTAGTAAACTTTACTTAATTTATTTTTACTGAATCAATCCTTTCTTTTAGTAAACTTTACTTAATTTATTTTTTGCTGAATCAATCCTTTCTTTTAGTAAACTTTACTTAATTTATTTTTACTGAATCAATCCTTTCTTTTAGTAAACTTTACTTAATTTATTTTTGCTGAATCAATTCTTTCTTTTAGTAAACTTTACTTAATTTATTTTTGCTGAATCAATCCTTCCTTTTAGTAAACTTTACTTAATTTGCATACAATATTACCTAATTACAATTACTTAATTTATACAGTATTATTCAAATAATTTCATACATAATATATTATTTTTACATATTTCACTGTCTTAACACATGGATGGCATGTAATACATTCTTTTTAGTATACTAAATATATGCATGTATTACATGGCATCCATATGTTGAGAGAGTGTAATATGTGTGTAAATATTTGAATGTGTGTTTTATAATTTGAGTAATATTGTATAAATTAAGTAATTGTAATTAGGTAGTATTGTATACAGAAATTAAGTAAAGGTTACTAAAAGAAAGGATTGACTGAAGTTCAGTTCACTTATTTACTCTATTTAACATTTCAATCTTGAAACCGAGTTGAAGTTACTTAAATTTATTTGAAATTAAATTTATTTAAAAAAAGCAAATACAGAAAGTTGTGAAACTTTTTTTAAGTAAACTTTACTCATCGTTTTTTTTTTCAGTGTACCTTCTGTCCCTACAGTGTATACTCACTAAATACTACACTCAAATCAAACCAAAATCCAATAGATCCAAAAGATCCCCTAAGCCTTGCCAAACCAAAAAGCCTGTTTATTGCTTTAAATGTCATTTCCCAATCTGAATCACACTACTTTCAATGGCATGTCTTTAAAAAAGGATGTCTCTAAGAGGCCTAACAGCAGTCCCATGCTTCCTGTTAGTACTCTGAACAGTCTGTTCGTTCTTTATCTGTGTGTATAATTTCGTAAACCCAAAATATCTTCTGGGATCAGGTCTCAACATTTCGGCTTTTGACCGAGAGTTCCCTAAGAAGAGGCTTTAATTGGATTGAATGAGTTTTTATGGGTGTATTCACACCTGAGAGTACAAACCACATTTGGAACCAAGCTTGATGTGTTTGGTATATCGTATTCTGGACGTTTAGTCCCTTTAGTTTCGGTTTCACATTGCAGTTTACTGCAGCAAGAGTTCACTAAACAACTTTTGGTTTATAGTCTGTATTCATAATGTATTATAAATGCATTTATTATAATGCATTATATGACATGCATAATACCTTATAATGACTGAAACAAGCCTGTATAATAACTGTTTAATAAAGTACTTACAGAGACATTCATAATACATTAAAAACTACAAGTATAAAGGTTTATAAAGAAGGGCAAGGGCTTGTGATGCCTTATACTATCTGTTCATAAGCATATTGTACAATGTGGTGTTGTAATGCACTATAACACAGATTTGATATGTTGTGGTATAATGCATTATAATTTGCAGTTATGATTTCTCAAATTAAGCTTTTATATAAGTGCATAAAACATTATAAAGCCTTGTATAAAGTCATTACTGTCAAGACATTATAGTGAGGTATAATAAAATTTACTTCATGTTTATATGAAGCATAACCGATTATAGCCATGTTTATTAAGCATGATAACTTGTGATCATAATACATTATAAGCTGTGTTTATAATATATATATATATATATATATATATATATATATATATATATATATTTTTTTTTTTTTTTGTAAGTAGTATACAGCTATCATTAATAATATAGTCCCACAATGGAGGTCTGGCATTTTACTTAGAGTGCACAAAGACCTGTTATAATACATTATAATTGACTATAACTAATTATATATTCAAGACAAGAATAATTAATATAGTATATACAATTATAGAGTATATACAAATGTATTTATAGGATTTTTGAGGGTGTGTTTATAAGTTGGAAGCTTTAACATGTGTATAACATGTTATAAACACAGCTATTAATGATTTATAATCACAGTTCATGATGCATAATAAACATGGCTATGATGAATTATACATTTTTGTAAATATGTATAGCCGTGTTTATAATGCCTTATGAATGCATTATAATGTGTTATTAGTATGTTTATAGATTCTTATAGAGATGACATTCATAGAAAGTGTTACCAATATACCAAATATGTGTTATAGTGCATTACAACACTACATTGTACAATGTTCTTATGAACAGACAGTGCAAGGCATTACAAGCCCTTTCTTTATAACCCCTAATACTTGTAGTTTATAATGTGTTATGAATGCCGCTGTAAGTACTTATGAGTTATAATATATAATATACAGACTTATTACAGTCATTATAAGGTCATATAGTGCACTATGAATGCATTTATAAGGCATTATGAATACAGGGTTCATAGGAAGTGTTACCCAGATTTCCTTTAAATTCCTTGTATTTCTGTTTAGAAATAAGGGTTAGTCTACAGTTACAGTAGATACAGCAATCAGCAGCATAACACCGGGTTTTTTTCTTCTATTCTTTAATGGTTGAAGATAACTTGACTCAACTGCGAGTCAACCGGACTGTTGTTCAGTTAATCCAGGCTAAGGTCACCCCTTTTAGGATGGTTTGGTTGGTCTGAACCTTCAGAGATTTCAGTTTGGTCTGAACCAAAATAGCAAAAAGGAAAGTGCCGTAAACCAGAGTCCAGAACAAATAACCAAAACCTGGTCAGACCAAAAGATAAGGTATTGGACAAACTAGATGACCAGAATCATGTTCTGGTCATCCAGTTCAATTGCAGCATAAAAGCACTTTTCTAGATGATTCAGACTTTCAGACCAATTGTGATAAGTTGAGGGATGATACCATCGTCCCTTAAACAATAGAAGAAGATGAAGAACTTCCGAACTGACCTTGAGTACAACAGATTACACCGGTGATTCCTGTATCTACTGTAACTGTAGATTATTGTAGATTAATCCTTGTTTATAAGAAGAGATTAAAGGTATCATAGAGCTTATTCTGCTATAGGAAGCATCTGCACTTGAAGGGAGCTGAATTTTAGCAAGGGGCAGAATTTGGCACAACACCTAGAAAGGAAACTCGCTGAACTGACAACATTTCACCAATTTTAACCCATCAGTGTTCAGATTCTGGTTCAGACCTTTAGGTATATAAAGACCAGGTCTTAGACCAAATTCTGGTCCTTCAGTACAGACCGTGGTTCATGAAACATTGGACCAAACAAGTGTTAAAGGAAAGCAGAGGGATAAAAGTAAAGACTCCAAAAACCACCAATTAGTCAGAAAGACAATAAATCCCCTAGAAAAAAGGAAGTGCTGAGTGTTTTTGCACCAATGCCAAACGAAACAATCATTTAGCGATTAAATCTGTTTGTTATAAGAACAACAAATGCTGAAACAACGACACATTTGTTGCCATAGCCCAATTTCCCACAGAGTCTACGGAAAGCTTAGTAGACACAAAAGCCAAGCGATTCCCCACAACCAATCAGGGAAGAGGCCTCCGCCTCGGCCATACCTTGGACACACGTGGATGCGGCCTGTCGGCCAGTTGTACGGACGGAAGGAGGTGGAGCTACGTCCTGGCAGGACGAAAAGATAAAGAGATGCTCTGCGCAGGAGGCGGGCTTATCTGTGGAAAAGAATGCATGCTTCTGATATTAGACCTACATCATCAAGTTTAACCCAAGATAATTCATGTTTTGAATGGTCAACTTCCAACGTCCATTCAATTCAAAGGAAAAAAATGGAATCTGAGGAATATCAGTGTATAAATGGTAAACCATGTCCAGAAGTAGCGCCAACTTCTCTACTGGGCTTGGAGGCATCTAGGATCTGGAATAATCAGACATTGGAAAGGTCTTTTTGGGAGAACCATTGAAACAATGCAGCAATCAAATATTCCAACCAAATATTAGAGTGTGTAACATTTTTTTTTGTTGGCAATTTCTTTTTTGACGAGGCAGTGTATAAAGAATTCTGTTTTGCAAAATGAAGTGTAATTATATAGAGTGCTACAGACTAGTAGCTCTCCAGCCCAGAGGGTTGTTGAACCCACTGCTCTTTACTAGGGATTGAACCCGTGTCATCAGGGTCATGTTCCAATACGCTACCATTGACCTGGCTAGTGAATTGGGACATGGCCGGGAAACTTATCTCCTGCCGAGTGGTTGCCCGTGGGCCCCCATTGGTGGCGCTCTGGAGGGACTTGTGGTGGCGCACATCGTGAACCATGAACAGGTTGGCAGCTTAGCTGGAATTAGCGCTCATTTCCACAAGAATGCTCACGGTTTCAACTCAGTATATGGGTTGAAGCTGGAATTCTGTCATTGTGTTGTCCATGTTGGAGCTTTTCAAACATTCATCCGGAAAACAATCCAAGCATTGGGTGGGAATGGGGTAGACTGCGGCAGAAGTAATAATAATGCATTACAGATTCCAAATTAATTGTGTGTGTTAAGCTTTAACATTGACAGCCCCTGTTGAAACACTTAATTGCTTGGAGTTGAAGTGTTGTGAAAAGGAATGGCATCTGGCAACATTTCAAAGTTGGTAAGGAAATGAAGTTGATCAGACCAAACATCTCGGAAACATCTTGAGTTCATACTATCTGCATTTAAACAAAAGTCCAAGTAAATATAATAAACGCTGAGTTCTGAAGTCGGTTAAACACTCAACAGAAAGCTCAACAGAAAGACGAGGCCTTCAGAGACGAGAGCAAAAGCCAAATGCTACTATCCATCACTGTCACATGAAAAGAACCATAAGCAATGACTCATAACTAACATCAACAAGCCTCAAACATGGCCGACCCATGCATCTTCACACTTTTTGTTATATCCGAAGACGACCGGAGTGTGAGAACGTGTAAATCCGGGCCTTGTTTAATATAAATCGCCTCAGGCCTCTGAGGACACAGCCCAGCGAGAGAGGACAGGGTTAGCAAAACAGCGAAACTGCTGAAAATATTTGAGAAACCTTTTGAAATCCACACCGAAAAACATTTATGCAACCAATCTCAGGCAGAAACGAACAAACACAAGATCAAAAGACTCCAGAGGTTCTATCAGGTCCCTCAATCTCCTGCTGGAAGCCATGAAAAAAAAAGCGTAGACGAGCAGACGCTCTTCTCCGCCAGGTCCTCGCCCGTGACGCTCTGCTTTCCGCGGCTCTGCTGATCCTCCATTTGCGCTAGTGGAGGGTGTGAACTTTCACAGTGTCAGGGTTTGGTCAGCGCTGGGTTTGTGGACACAGTTGGTCTTACCGGAAAAGAAGTGAGCTTTGAAGCCTTTCTTAGAGACGGTGTTGTCGGACTTGAACTCGATGCGCATGTTATTGTACTGGGAGGTGATGACCTCGGGCACCTCCGTACCGCAGTACTTCCCATGAAGCTTGGAGTCCGAAGACAAGCCACTCCGCACCTCCACAAAGTCGTATTTACACACCTAGAGACAGACAGACAGACAGACAGAAAGACAGACAGATATGATGGCTTATTATTTTACTATTATAATACCTATTATTTAGAATATCTACAGTCAAAACAATCCAAAATACTCTGGGAAGAAGAAGCATGTAGGCGTTCTTCTCTGGGGTGTTGTTAACTTTTAGTGTTTTTTTAACCCTCCTGTTATGTTCATTGGTCAGGAACAGTAATGGTGTTCCCGGGTCAGTTTGATACAGCACATGTTTAATTATCCAAAAGATGTCTGAAAGCAAAAAAAAATAAAAAATACTAATAAGCACAAACAAGTGTAAATAATTCATTACAAACTCCATTGCTAATTATTCTATTAATATTGGGTGCAATGGTGTTCCTTACCTCTAACAGATAATGCTTCAATTAGGATAATTCACTCATTATTGCAAGAGAGGGAACTCAGAGAATGTTCCTTTCCTGGGGCAACCCTGATGAGTGGCAGTTTCATTATCTTTCAACATTTTTTTGATATCTTGATTTGATTCAGATTGACTGACCTTCTTTTCTTAAAGTCATTTTTTTCTTTACTTAGTTGAGTAGTTTTTTAACAATATAGATTAGAACATAACTCAAATAGGGCTATTCACTGTATACCTATACATCTACCTCTTCACAACTTTACAACTGATGCTCTCAAACACATTAAGAGACAAGAAATTCTTAAATTAATTAACTCTTGACAAGTTCTGCACAGCCGTCATCTACGCAAGAGGTGATACTTTCAGGAATGTAAGATATAAAACATATTCTGGTTTGTTTAACACTTTTTTTGTTTAATAAATAATTGAGTCACTCACACTTTGTATGATCACCTTTTGAAATGTTTGTCCATTGTTCTTTGTAAAGGTCAGTATATAAAAATATAATATAATTCCATAATAACTAAGATATCTATGGCCTGCACTTCCAAAATGCCTGTTGTGTCAAGTTAGTGGTCAAATCTTGAGCTTCTCTCAAGCAGTTTAAGCCAAAAAAAGTCATGGGATAAGATCTAGTGTCAGGTCCTGTGGCTTTATCCACATTCCATGGAAGCTGAGGAATGCTGCACTGAATGTGGATGTGATTACTGCCGGAGTCGCTTTTCTGTTTGCATGGACAATTCTAGCCGGAAACCGCTGGTCATGATCATTACCACCCACCAAAGGTGTCAAAAAGATTGACATTCATTACTCTGTAGGTAGAAGTATAGATACTAGTGTTTAAAATACTTCTGTAGAAGTTGAATATAACTTCTATAGTATAAAAGTTCTGATTTCAGTAATGTAAGAAGATAAAAATGCCATTAAAAACAATGCTCTAAAACCTTCGCCAAAACACATTTTTGATGACTATAATGTTATATTAAAATGTTAATGTTGATAAATTTGGGATGCAATAAATATACAGTAAATATATTAAAGAAGCTTATTTGGGAGTTTTCGAGTTTGAGCGAGTTCTCTTGAGACTCTGCAATGCACCATCTTCATACTCGGCTACATTCGTCTGCTGTGTTTTGCTAGAGTGTGTCTGGGGGGGGGGGGGACGTGACGTGAGCAGGTGTGATGGATCACATGGATCACAGTATAAACCAATAGGGTGTCGGAATGATATATATGTTTATACTTCTCTACATCCAACCACAATCAGATTCACCCTATCTGGATGGAGAGATTTATCTGGATAGGGGTTTTTATTGAATGAAGAGAAGACGGAATGAAAACAAGCTGAAATGAAATAGGAGTAACAAAGCTATCTGTTTAAAATGTAAGGGGTAAAGAGTTCAGATAGCTGTGTGGAAAATGTAAAAAGCACAAGTAAAAAGTTTGACAAAATAACGTTTAACGTTTCTTGTACTATAAGTCGCATTAAGCGTCACTAGTAAGGATGCCTACATCGAAGTGAGCAAGGGTGTCGCCATGTTTTCCTTCTAATGGAGAAGCTGGGAAAGTGCCTAAATATAAAAAACTGCAATCCTTAAAAAATTAATTTTCTTTTAAAATCAAATGAGCGCTGGATGTTAATCTACACAGAGTTTTCTCCTGAAAACTGTTTATTTGGGTGAGTAAAGTGCTTCTGTTTATTTAAATAAAGGGTTTTGTTAGAGTTTTCAGTGAAGTATTTCCAGCAGTAAGGCTGGGCGCAAGCAGCATTAGCATTAGCTGTTATCCACAGTGCTAGCGGGACGTAAATGCCGCCCAACGGCGCTAGACTGAGAATCGCTGAGTGTTCCGGTAACCCAGAGTGCTATCGGCTAGCGGTTCATCCCACCTGGCAAACATGCAGACTACAGTCCAATATACTCACCTCTGAATGGCTAAAGAGCTAGTGCTGTGGTTAGCGAATAATGCTAAAGGTGCTACACCCAGCCTTATAGTGCTGGAGAAACTTTACTGAAAACTCACCTGTATAATGCTCTACTTCAGCGGAGAGGCTTTACTGCTCCTTAATACCTATATAATTCATACATAAGGATGATTTTTGGGAAAATTAAAGGATTTTAAGTGCGCCTTATATTGCGAGAAATACGGTACTCCAGTAAAGTGTAGATAACCCAAATTTCTACTTTAGTAAGAGAACAATATTTTATTTGTACTTCCTTACTTGACACCCCTGCCACCCACTGCATATCGTGGAACATTAAATTTGGCACAGACTCCTAATACCAATGATGCCTTGCCATGAGCATGTTGGCCAGTGTTTAACCTCACTCACAAGAACTTCAGTTTCTGAGTCTGTTTCTGTTTCCCTGATTTTGCTATTTATATTGTATATGTTTGTATATGTTTGAGTAAAGTGAACATTGTTGTTTTATTCTATAAACTACGGACAACATTTCTCCCAAATTCCATATTAAAATATTTTAGAGCATTTATTTGCAGAAAATGAGAAAAGGTTGAGCTCAAATAATGCAAAGAGAAGTTCCATAAAGTTTTAAAAGTGTAGAAATCAATATCTGGTTTTTAATCACATTTTTCATGCATCTTGGCATCATGTTCTCCTCCACCAGTCTGACACACTGCTTTTGGATAACTTCACACCACTTGTACACACCTCATTCCCCTCCAGCTCGAAGGCTTCAAACTGCATGGATATGCGGTACTGGGTGGGGGCGACCACCTGCCACACGCAGTTTTTATTGGGGGGGTACTCTTTGGGCCAGCCTGGGGTGGTGATCGTTCCATTCAGCTTCGACAATAAACCCCCACAGGCAGCTGAAAGAGAGAGAAAAAAGAGAGAGAGAGAGAAATTAGGGCATATGTCTTGTATTACACAACATCTTTAATTTAGTTCGTTTTAAGCTTCGACTTTAAAAGCAAACACGCTGTAAACGTTTGATGGTTTCTGCGCTGTTTCAGTGGCACCACATTGGCTCGGCCTGTGGTGTATTAATTGCCCCTAAAGCTAATAACTTGGTTGTGTATCACTCTTTTGGCGGCAACAACTGCAATCGAGCTTTACTGATAACTGGAAACGAGTCTTTCACATCTCTGTGGAGTAATTTTGTTTCGCTCTTCTTTACAGAACTGTTTTAATTCAGACACATTGGAGGATTTTCTGGCATAAAATCAATCTTAAGACTTGTTTTTGTGCTTTGGGTCATTGTCCTGCTGCAGAACCCAAGTACGCCTGAGCTTGAGGTCACGAACAGATGGCCGGACTGATGATTCTCCTTCAGGATTGTCTGGTAAACAGCAGAATTCCTGCTTCCATCTATTACAGCAAGTTGTCCAGCAGCCCCAGATCATCACACACACTACCACCACCATGTTTTACGTTTTACGTTTTACAGCACCTCCAAAAAGTTCCACTTTTGTCACCTCAGTCCAAAGAATATTTACCCAAAGTTCTGGAGATCATCAAGATGTTTGTTAGTAAATGTGAGACGGGTCGGTGTGTTCTTCTGTTTTTGGTCAGCAGTGTTTTTTATCTTGGAATTCTCCCATGGAGACCATTTTCACCCAGTCTCTTTGTATCTTATTACTGAATCATTAACACTGATCTTAACTGAGTGACCCCGCCAGTCACTCCTGGGAAGGTTCACCAGTGTTCCATTTGTGTTTTTTTTTCTATTAGTGAATAATAATAGTGAATCACTGTGGTTCTCTGGAGTCCCAAAGCTTTAGAAATGCCTTTTTTTGTCATCTGTTTTTGAATTTCTGTTGAAGTGTTGCTTTTTTGAGATCTTTTATCTGCTTCATGTTGTCAGAAAAGTGATTTCATGATTCTTCTGGTCTGCCAGTAACAAGGCCTGGTTGTGAAATTCAACTCTGCTTTGCAAAAAGTGTGATTAATTAACTTTTTTCACACAGGGCTACATTAGTTTTGGATAGTTTTCCCCCCTTAAAAAACAAAATCATCATTTAAAAAGTGTTTTTTTTATATATTTATTAGTATATAAGTATAAGTATGACAAAAATACAAAAACAAAAGAAATCCGTAGGGGGGGCAAATACTTTTGCAAGCCACTGTATGTCCGTGTATGTGTGTGTTGCTGTGAATACTTTAGTATGGACGCTATTTGTTCCTGTTGTTTTCCTGTTGACTGCGGATGTTTTCTTCCAGCATTTAGGTTGGTTGAAACTTCCGTTGAGCGTGTTTGGACCAGGCAGGCGGAAACACCTGCTCTCTCTCACACACACACACACACACTCACACACACACACACGCGCAATCTCGTATACCTTCGCAGCTTTTTTTGTCCGGGGCCAGTTCGTATCCAGGGTCACACGCGCACTTGAAGCTTCCCAACGTGTTCACACACCTCTGCTCACAGCCTCCGTTATCTGGCTTCACACACTCGTCCTCCTCTGAAAACACACCCACACACCAAACACACACACACAAAAAAGATCCATGGGTTAAGAATCTGTAGAGCACTGATTACTATCTTTCCTACTGTTCTCAGATGCAATTTGATTCATTGAGTCATTCTTGTGGTTTCTGTAACACATTTGACCTTCATTCATTAAGATCCTACAATATATTGCAATAACAAAACTGCGTAAAATATATTTATACAATATAATGAACCTTACATTAATAAACCATATACAAGTCCCCGGTTCAGTTCTGTAATAATGAAGCTCATAAAAACCTCCAAGAAAAGTTCAGAAACCACTATTTTTTCAATATATATTTATCTAAAGAAGAATATACTGCGTTCTATGTATTTTCGCTTCTTTAAAAGCGAAGCCACTCTGCTGAAGTACAGCGTTATAAGGGCTAATGCGAATTGCTGCTGCTCCAAGCCTTAGTGCTGGAGAAACTTCACTGAAAACTCACCCTTAGACAAAAGATTGGAAAAGAATTACTGTTTTGTTTACTCGGGCGCTTCCCCATTAGAAGGGAAAAATGGCGACGCCTTTGCTCACTTTGGTGCAGGCATCCAACTCGTGTCACTTAATGCACTTTATAATCCGGGGCGCCTTATGTATACAAATAGACCAGAAAATTTATGTTAATTGATGGTGCGTCTTATAAGCCGTAATTGTTTATTGGTAATTATTTGTAAATTCTGGCTTCTTATTGTATTGTAGAGCATGGACCCCTAAAGATTGCCATTTGCAATTTTGTCTACATAATATTGAGCACCTTTTTTAAGGTTTTATTTAGGGGTGTGACGAGATCAGCCGGTAATGCACTGTAACCGAAACTCTCTCTGTATCAACGATGCAGCGCTTACAAGCCAAACACCGCAGCTACAAACAGAGCAGCAATGGAATTATTTTGTAACCCAACAGATCGTATTTTCTCGTCCTCTTAAAACGGACGATATTTCTCGTCAGGCTTAAACCTGTCTCGCGTGGCAAAGAAACAGTTTAGTGTGGACTTATTAAGAGGGATCTGGCAATCTCGATAGCGAGATAGAGTATGATGGCTGAGCAGTGAGAGCAGCTCTCAGCAGAAGAGGAAAATTCGGGCATTTGCATAGAAGATGCTTCTGCTACTTTTAAGTTGTATGTCCGGCTGCATTTTGGCTCCAGTGGAAACAATAAACAGTAACAGAGTGACCAACAAGACTCAAACCATATATAAATACTGTAAGTAAATCCTACACGTGACTGTTTCATAGGCAGTTGTACTAATCCCTTAGCTCTGTACTGTATAAAAAAAACAAATGTTCTGTCTCTGTTTGCACTTCAAGCATAGTCTTCATATGACTGGTTATGGTTCTGCATCGTTAAATCACAAGAGATTTAGGAGAAAAACACAAACCATAGGCTTAATATGACTGGTTGTGGTTTGCACTTATTGTTTGCACTATATAAGACCTAGAAAAGTTTTATTTTTATTCTTTATTCTTATTTATATTTCTTATAGAATCAACGTGTGAGAGAAACCAGTCTGTTAAGTTTGCGTTATATGATTTTGTCAAATAAAACTCTAGTTTTCAAGCCATTTTTCATTTTTGAAGTTTTCTTTAAAATTGTATTTTGAAATCTCGTCTCGTCTCGGTCTCGTGAACCCAGTATCATGTCTCGTCTCGTGATATTAGTGTCTTGTCACACCCCTAGTTTTATTATATGGTTTATTATGTTTTAAGCTTTTTTGAGACCCCATATCTATCATAGTTGCAGGCCAGTCTAAAATCTTATTGGTTCATTGGTCATTATTAGTGCATACTGGCTCCATATTGGCTTGCAGTGCTTGGACCCCGCGAGATTTTCACTCGCAATGTTATTAAAGTTCTATTTGATTGTTAAAAATCAAATACTATGAACTTTATCAACCCCTGAAACCATAAACAAGTCCACTGTTCAGTTCTGTACTCATGAAGTTCATTAAAAACGTAGAGAAAAGTTCATTAAACCACTATTTTCATGTAAAGAAATCTGTAAATTTAGATTCTAACAAAGAATATAGTGTTTTCTATGTATTTTTCCTTCTTTTAAAAATATGTTACGCAAAAAGAGAACTACTATAATTGTAGGCTAGTCTAAAAACTTACCACATTGTTCGCACTATAAGACTATAACTTAAAATTCTTTCATTTTCCCCAAAATCGTAAATGTGGTTCATAATCAGGTACGCCTTATGCATGAATTTATCATATGTCAGGTTTTAAGGAGCACGAAAGCCACTCTGCTAAAGTACAGCGTTATTAGGGTGATTTTTTTTTGTTTAGTAAAGTTTCTCCAGCACTAAGGCTGGGTGCAGCAGCGTTAGCATTAGCCGCTAACTGCGCCCAGTGCTAGCTCTTTCGCCGTTTAGAGGCGAGCATACTGGACTGCAGTCTGCATGTTTGTCGTGTTAAAACCGTAAATACCACGCTGTCAGGCAGCATTTACATCCCGCTGGTGCTAGGATTAGCGGCTAACGCTAACGCTGCTGATTTGTGAAATAGATTTGTGTTCAGTTTGTTATCGTTTTGATTTCATTTAGCTAAAACTAAACAAAACAAAGTATACCCTGTTTTTTGTGGGTCTGGCTTCTTCAAAACATGTCATTTAAAAAGATAAATGTGTGTAAAAAAAGAGAGCACTTAAAAATGATGAATTTCTTTGGTTTTACCAAATTGAAAACCTCTGGAATATAATCAAGAGGAAGATGGATGATCATCAAACCAAACTGAACTGCTTGAATTTTTGCACCAGGAGTAAAGATATAAAGTTATCCAAAAGCAGTGTGTAAGACTGGTGGAAGAGGAGAACATGATGCCAAGATGCATGAAAAAAAACTGTGATTTAAAACCAGGGTTATTCCACCAAATATTGATTTCTGAACTCCTAAAACTTATAAATAAACTCTTAAGAAATTTTCTCTAAATTACAATATTTTGTATACTTAATTAATTTAAGTTAAATTACAGTTGCTTACAGTGTAGAACATGACTGCGTGTGTACCTTTGAAGAAGTTAGCGGCGAAGCCGGCTTTATTGACCGTCCCATCTGAGACGAATTTCATCCACAGCGTGTTGGAGGTGGAGCGAATGTCCTCGGGTTTGTCATAGCCACAGAACCGGCCAATCAGAGGGCTGCTTTCAGACAGGCCGTCACGCACTTCCAGGTAGTCGTAAGCACAGCTGTCATGCCTCTCGATCTGGGAAGAAACACAAAATACATAAAAAAAATAGGTATTGTGCTATTTCATAAACAAGTATTTTAAAATTAGAATTTGGTTACTCTGGATAAATATACAGTACCGGTCAAAAGTTTGGACACACCTTAAATTCAGTGATTTTTTATTATTTTAAATAATAAATAATTCTACATTGTACATTAATACTAAACTCAAATAAGGAAGAATGAAGAAAATGAATTATTTAGTAAACAAAAAATATATGAATATGATGGCTAAGACTACTTCACGAAGTAAAGAAGAAAATGAATGATCCAAAAAAACTGAATCTCAAAAGCTTTGAAACTATCCTTAAGTGCATTACCGTTATCAGCCGCTAATGCACTGTAACCGAAACTCTCTCTGTATCAACGAAGCAGCGCTTACAAGCCAAACAGCGCTGCTACAAACAGAACAGCAATGGAACTATTTTGTAACCCAACAGATCGCATTTTCTCGTCCTCTTCAACTCTTACATCTTTCGATAAACAGCGATAACGAAACTGTGGTATAATCGCAACTCGAGGTTTGTGCCATAATGTGCTATAACAGTTTTTATAGCTGGTTATCTGAGCAAATGCAGCACTGCTAATGATGCTGATACAAGAGCTACTGCGAACACAGAGATATCAATCAGTACAGAAATCTCAGTTTTTATCTGGTCATTTGAGCATCATTAACACATAGAAATATAGAATTCGAGCTGAAGAGGACTGGCAGAGTGAAATTAGACATTTTCACCAAAAAATAAAAAATAAAAATAAAAATAACAGCTTAGTACAAGAGATTAAAAAAAGCAATTTCTGATTAATTACAGTATCTCTATCAGTATAGTAAAAGTAAAAAAGTAAAAAAGTGATAAAGTGCCACTCCTACACACTAGTAAAATAGTATATATATACACATATATATGCACATAACACCCTTAAACACACTCAATCAGCACCTTCAGAAAAGCTCCAATAGAAACACAAACAGATCATGTGTTCTTTGCATTATCGTGCCAACAGCACCTTAGGTGTTAGAGCCTAAGGAACATTCCAATGAAAACAGGATCTCGCATACCAGACGCACGCTCCAGTGTGTGTGTGTGTGTGTGTGTGTCTGCTGGTATGCCAAGGTCTCTGGGTGAGTGCTGGGTCTTCCTCTCGTTCTGCGTGTGTGTAGTATACGAGTGTGTATGAGTGTGTGTGTGCAGGTGAATGGAGAGAGTGACTTTTCCATCCTGTGTTTGTTTGTCTCTCTCTCTCTCTCTCTCTTTCTCTCTCTTTTTCTTGCTCTCTCTTCTACAGAGTCCTGATTAAAAAGCAGAACCTTTTCCTCTCAGCTTTCAAAGCAAGTCCGCGACCTTCACGTGCCCTAAAGTCACGAATACGTGCGGTTCCATACATTTACAGAAAGAGAGAGCGAGTGAAAGGAAGTGCCCTGAACCTTATTTTGATACCCTATATCTTTTATTATTATACACTAGTTTAAAAAAAAAAACTTCATTGTTCATTGTGTTTCATTGGGCTCTATTGACTTCTATTGGCATGCAATGCTTGGACCCCAAAGACTGCCAATTAAAATGTAATTTGTAATCGGCTCAATACTGGTTTGTAATGCTTGGATTCCTAAGGATTGCCAAAAATGTGTAAAAACTTGGAACCAGATGATTACCACTTATAATGCCATTTGTAATTGGCTAAGTACTGGTTTGTTGCTTGGTCTGCTAAGAATTGCCATTTACAGTGTAATTTGTAATTGGCTTGATACTGATTTTGTAATGCTTGGTCCCCTAAGAATTGCCATTAACAGTGTAATTTGTAATCGGTTTGATACTGATTTTGTAATGCTTGATGCCTTAAGAATTGCCATTTACAGTGTAATTTGTAATTGGCTTGATACTGATTTTGTAATGCTTGATGCCCTAAGAATTGCCATTTACAGTCTAATTTGTAATTGGCTTGATACTGATTTTGTAATGCTTGGTCTGCTAAGAATTGCCATTCACAGTGTAATTTGTAATCGGCTTGATACTGATTT
Organism: Astyanax mexicanus; assembly: GCF_023375975.1. Taxonomy (NCBI): domain Eukaryota; kingdom Metazoa; phylum Chordata; class Actinopteri; order Characiformes; family Acestrorhamphidae; genus Astyanax; species Astyanax mexicanus. The sequence goes on along the minus strand of NC_064432.1, from coordinate 10,225,195 downwards.
TGTAATGCTTGATGCCCTAAGAATTGCCATTTACAGTGTAATTTGTAATTGGCTTAATACTGATTTTGTAATGCTTGATGCCCTAAGAATCGCCATTTACAGTGTAACTTGCTTAATACTGTTTTGTAATGCTTGGACCGCTAAGGGTTGCAATTTACAATGTCATTTGTAATTGGCTCAATACTGCTTTTTAATGTTTGGATCCTGAGGATTGCCATTTTTAAATGTTATTTTTAATTGGCTTGATACTGTAAAAAACAAAAATCTAAAAACTTTTTGGAAAAGGAAACAAGATGAAAGAACCAAAAGCAACAAATAAAGGATAGAAACTCTAAACACATCTCAGCCACAACACACTGACCCTGTTTAGATCCAGAAGCCCTTCAGAAGTTTGTACCTCAAAAGCCTGAAAGCTGAGACCCACGTTGTAGCCCTCCGACACTGTGATCCTCCACACGCACTCTTTTGACGGTCTGTAGTCATCCGGGTAGTTGGGAGACTGGATCTGGCCTGAGTCCTTAGTGACGTCACCTCCACAAATCGCTACAGATGATAGAGAAAGTTGTAGGGAAGGAATAAAAAAGTAGATTTAAACAATAAAAATGAAAATCTAATGCATATAGTTAAAGTTTATTTCATTTAAGCTGTTGCTACACGGTTATTACGATTACGGGTGTGTTCCACTCGGTTTCTGTAATGTTCCTAGCTAGTTGCTATGGTGTTGCTAAGTAGTTAGTTCTCATAATATATATTTTTTGTCCTTTTTACACAGATGTGTTACCTATCTGTTAGTGCAAACGGCAACAACAGACTTTTTTAATTCTGTTTTAATTCTTTTTTAATTAACTGATTTGAGACATCACTCATAATTAGGTTTAAAATGATTGAAATCTGATTAATATCCAATTCAAGCAACGCTACTTTCTTTGACCAGATTGGAACTTGTGTTACTTTTACATCAAGAGAAGAAAAGGGCAGTGAGAAGATGGGAAAGTGTATGTGATGAAAAAAAAAGAAAATGGATAGCATTCTTTATAACTACAATACGATTCTGGAAAGGATAAAAATGAAACTTCACGTGAAGCGTTGCTCAGAAGAAAGGGTGAACAGCCCTAAAAAAAAACATTGGATTTGGTCAAGCTGTTGTTACACGGTTATGAAGTGTTTATTGCAGTAGGTTTCTGTGGTGTTTGCTATGTGTTGCTAAGGAAATGCTAAGTGGTCAATAAGGTACGCCAAGTGGTTGTTATGGAGTTTCTAAATGGTTACAAATTAGGATTGAAACGATACATGCCGTCTATTGAAGCCGAAGTTGACCTTTTTTTTAGTTCCATTGTTATAATAAAGTTACTAAAGGTAAGAATATGCTAAATGCCAGCTATTCAATAGTGTCTTGGTAGATGGTTGCTATGGTATCCCAGGGGTTTGCAATTACGTAGTACAGTATGTGATCCCAAGTTGGTTGCTATGGTTTTGCTACTCTAAGTGATCACTGTGGTATTTGAGAGGATTGCTGCGGTGTTGTTGCTAGGTGGTTGCTATGACATTACCAAGTGGTTTATATATACTGTAAATGACTGTTTTGCTAAATGTTTAAACTATGCTATGGTATCTCTGATGGTTTCTATGGGCTTCCCAGAGTATTTGTTTAGCAGGTGGTTGCAAAGGTGTTGCAGGTAAATGCTAGGAGGTTGCTCTGGTGTTACATGCTCAATCGTGCAGTTGTCATTGTTACTCAAAGCTTGCCAAAAGTTTTGCACCGCATTCATTACTATAAGCAAAATATACAGAGATCTAGGAATGGAATGGATGGAATATTTCTATATCTAGAAAACATCAGGAAAAAAATAAGAGAGCACTTAAAAATGATTTTCTTTGATTTTACCAAATTGAAAAAACTTTTGTAATATAATCAAGAGGAAGATGGATGATCATAAGCTGATCATCAAACCAAGCTAAACTGCTTGAATTTTGCACCAGAAGTAAAGGCATAAAGTTATCCAAAAGCAGTGTGCAAGACTGGTGGAGGAAATCATGTCAAGATGCATGAAAACTGTGATTAAAAACCAGGGTTATTCCACTTTATGAATATAAAATTGTTTTCTTTGCATTATTTGAGGTCTGAAATAACACATCTTCTGGAAATAAATGATCTAAATTATAATATTTTTATTTGGAGATTGGGAGAAATGTTGTCTGTAGTTTATAGAATAAAACAACAATGTTCATTTTACTCAAACACAAACCTATAAATAGCAAAATCAAAGGAACCGATTCAGAAACTGAAGTGCTCTCTTATTTATTCTCTATTTCTTAATAAATAAAAGTAATAACAGTGTTTTTTACTTAACAAAACTGACCGTCTAATAGTTAAATCATCTTGTTCTCAAATAAGCTGAGGCAGCCGGTTCTTTACCTCAAGCCTTAAGAGTGAACTCAAATTTTCCAATTTTCCAGAGCAGCTTTATGAACTACAGTCCCATTACTGCCCAAATCTCACCTTCATAAACAGCAGCAAAGCCCTTCCCCACCCAGTTACTGCTGCTGCGAAACTCAATCCACATCCGACTCTCGGTGGAGATCAGCATTTCTGGAACCTTATCGCCGCAGAAACGGCCTGCACACACACACACACACACACACACACACAAATATATAAAATATAAAAAACTTATGTAAAACTTATATCAAAAAGACTGTCCTAACTTTTCACATTTAATATAGATTACCAATAGAAATTGAAGGCTACATTTAGACAGCAGGTAAAAAATGGCCTTAAAGTCTAATTTTTGTCAATACATATGTCAATTCGAAGCGTTTGACTAAGAGACAAAGAGTTAGCTACCATCACTCCAGTGTATTAGCTTGTAATAATTGCTGTTTGCTGTTGTTTTTCCATTTTACTCGGATAAAAACACTCATATTGCAAGGAACAGCAACAGGAGCTCCTCAAATAAAGTGCTGTTCTCATTTCTCTCCAGGCAGGAAGAAACGTTTGACTCCACAAAGCTGAGCTAGGTTGTCGTCACTCCAGTGTATTAGCTAGCTATGCTAACTGGCTAGCATTAGCTAGGGAGCTGTATCCGCTTCTGAGCTGTTGACCGTTCTCTTTTTTTTGTGGTACTGAAATCCGATACGTATCTGATTCCCAGCCATGCAACTCTGTCTGAACCTCCAGATCGGAATTCATGTGACTTAACATTAGCGAGAAGCAAAATGACTAGTATGACAGTATATGTATTATTTTTTGTTTTTTATTATTGTTTTTTTATTATTTGCATGACTAGGCTTTTAATTTAAATTTATTAAATTTAATTTAAATTAAATGTATTTTATCCCACAAAATTACAAAATATATAAAGAAATCAGACTTTATTAACAGAAAACCAGTTGAACAAAGTAAACAATAGACCTTAAAAAGAGATAGGGCAACAACTTTAACACGGCTACCTTTACAAAACTAGATATTTTAATTAGTTCCATAAACACTACAGAATCAATAAATGGTCCAAAAATACTTAATGTTTAAGTATTAAAAATAGATATTTCTCAAAAGCTCTATTTCATTAAGTAAAACACAAGTTTAATATTGATTTATAATATTTTATTTTTTAATCTATTAGATACGAGACATTACAGTATTAAAATCAGCCACAATTTCCTTGTTTCTCCAGTTAAAAAATACATTCAGTTCAGTTCAGTGTGCGTTAAATTTGTCCTTTAAGCTACAGTTTTAATATATTTAAAAGGGCTATAGTTTCTGCTCTTGAAGCTTTTTTGCACCTCGTATCCTCGAGTTTTTGGGAGTTTTATCACTTGTGAGAATAAGTGAGTCTGTACTCTGGACTGATTCAGGACTTTTCTTCAAGCTGTGGATCGACTGCGTAATTCCATTCCTCTCTTTTCTGAATGAAGATTTGCTGTTTGTTGTAGTTTTTCTATTTTTCTTGGACACAAACACTCATATTGCAAGGAACAGCAGCAGGAGCTCCTTAGATAAAGTGCTGTTCTCATTTCTCTCCAGGCAGGACGAAACGTTTAACTCCGCAGAGCTGAGCTATCTTCACTTCAGTGTATTAGCTTTGCTTTGCTAACTGGCTAGCATTAGCTAGTGAGCTGTATCTGCTTCTGATGAACCGGTATACCGGTCTAGATCTATATCTAGATGATGGGTTGTTGGTACCTAGGAGAGGGGCTTTTCTCCAGTATCCATCCCGCACCTCGATGTAGTCGTACCAGCAGAGGCTGCTCTTGTACAGGTCCATCGTGGTGAAGTTGAGCACTATCTGAATAAGGAAAAATACAGAAATACAGTTTTTAAAAGCTTTTAGAATATTTTAAAACCTTTAAACAGTTTATAAAGTCTTAAAAATAAGACTAATCAGTGGTTCCAGGTGGCTGCTATGGCATTACAAAGTGGATTATTTGTGCTTTTCTTGGGTAGTTACTGTTGTAGTTACTAAGTGGCTGCTGTGATATCTAGGTACGCAGTTGCTATGCTGTTGCTAAGTGGTTGCTAGGAGGTGGCTAAGTGCTAGCTGTCAGATCCTGCTGTGGTTGCTATGGTCTTGCCAAGTGGATGCTATGGCATTGCAGGTGCTTACTATAGGTGTTCGCTAAGTGGTTCCTTTATTAGTCAAAATGCTTGGTTACTGTGAACTCCCAGGTTGTTGCTAGGGTGATGCTAAGGTATCTCACATGGTTACTATGTTGTTGCTAAATGGTTTCTAAGTGATAGCTCTCAGATCCCAGGTGGTTGCTATGGTGTTACAAAGTGGATTATTTGTGCTTTTCTTGGGTAGTTACTGTTGTAGTTACTAGGTGGCTGCTGTGATATCTAGGCACTGTAGTTGCTATGCTGTTGCTAAGTGGTTGCTAGGAGGTGGCTAAGTGCTAGCTGTCAGATCACAGGTGGTTGCTATGGTGTTGCTAAGTGGATGCAATGGCATTGCAGGTGCTGTGAACTCCCAGGTTGTTGCTAGAGTGGTGCTAAGGTATCTCACATGGTTACTATGTTGTTGCTAAATGGTTGCTAAGTGCTAGCTCTCAGATCCCAGGTGGTTGCTATGGTGTTACAAAGAGGATTATTTGTGCTTTTCTTGGGTAGTTACTGTTGTAGTTACTAGGTGGCTGCTGTGATATCTAGGTACGTAGTTGCTATGCTGTTGCTAAGTGGTTGCTAAGAAGTGCTAGCTGTCAGATCCCAGGTGGTTGCTATGGTCTTGCCAAGTGGATGCTATGGCATTGCAGGTGCTTACTATAGGTGTTTGCTAAGTGGTTCCTTTACTAGTCAAAATGCTTGGTTGCTGTGAACTCCCAGGTTGTTGGTAGGGTGGTGCTAAGGAATCTCACATGGTTACTATTTTGTTGCTAAATGGTTGCTAACTGCTAGCTGTCAGATACCAGGTGGTTGCTATGGTGTTGCTAAGTGGATGCCATGGTACTGCAGGTGCTTGCAATAGTGTTGCTAGGTGTTTGTTAAGTGGTTTCTATGTTAACCAAGATGGTTGCTGTGGTGTTGCTAGGTGGATGTCATGGTATGACATCCACAAAAAAGACTGTGGTGCAGAACCATCCAGGATAGTTGCTACTGAATGCTGCTGTTAAGTAGTTGCTGTGGCATTGCTAGGTGGCTGCTGTGATATCTAGGTACTTGGTAGTTGCTATGCTGTCAGATCCCAGGTGGTTGCTATGGTGTTGCTAAGTGGACGCTATGGCATTGCAAGTGCTTACTATAGGTGTTTGCTAAGTGGTTCCTTTACTAGTCAAAATGCTTGGTTGCTGTGAACTCCCAGGTTGTTGCTAGGGTGGTGCTAAGGTATCTTACATGGTTACTATGTTGTTGCTAAATGGTTGCTAAGTGCTAGCTGTCAGATCCCAGGTGGTTGCTATGGTGTTGCTAAGTTGATGCCATGGTATTGCAGGTGCTTGCTATAGTGTTGCTAGGTGTTTGTTAAGTGGTTTCTATGTTAACCAAGATGGTTGCAGTGGTGGTGTTGCTAGGTGGATGTCATGGTATAGGTGCTTGCTATAATGTTGCTATGTGTTTGCTAAGGGGTTCCTATGGTATTTAAGGTGCTTGCAACTATAGTTAAGCAGTTGCTGTGATTGTTTATAGGTGGACGCTATGGTATTGCAGGTGCTTACTATAGTATTATTAGGTGTTTCTATGGTATCCAAGATGCTTGCTACTGAATGCTGTAGTTAAGCAGTTCCTGTGGTGTTGCTAGGTGGATGCTATGTTATTGCAGGTGCTTACTATAGTGTTGTTAGGTGTCTGCTATGTGGTTTCTATGTTAACCAAGATGGTTGAACCTGAAGTTCTGCAGTTAAGCAGTTGCTGTGGTGTTGCTATGTGGTTGCTGCAGTATCCCAAGGGGTTGCTATGGTGTTGTTAAGTGCTTTCCATGCTTTCGCAAAGTCTACTGCACATACAGTATTTCTAAATATTAACCTTACACCAGTGTTACCAGTGTGACCAGTGTTACCTTCTCTCCAGGTGTGACCGAGATCCTCCACACACAGTGTGTGTATGACGGGTATCCGTTCGGATAACCAGGCGATGAAAAGTTCCCCATGGAGTCCTGCAGCGTCTCGCCACATGCTGGGAAAACAAAGAAATGAGCAGAAGAAATGATTAGATCCATCCAACTAACAAGTGCGTACTGATTCAAACTGCCTGAAAAAATACAGCGCATCCAACAAACAAAAAGCAGTCTCAAGCATGTAGCCGAACTGATACATTAGCATTGTATCCCATGACATTTGCCATGCAAATTGTGTGGTGGGGTCTCCTGCTTTGAATATGAATGTGTGATTTCTGTCAATGAGTCGCTGAGTCAATTGCCAGAGTTCGTACGGACAATTCTGGCCAGATGCCGCCGGTCACGATCATTGCAACCCAATAGCATATTCCTGTTAGACAAGTGACACTGTAGAGTGAGAAACGATAACTAGCATTAGGGGTGGGACAATATATTGATTTTGCGATACATTGTGTCGATTCCATTGCATTATATCATATCGATACATGAACTCAAATATCAATATTTTTACTGAAACATACTGTGGGCGCTCTGAACTCCCTACAACTCACTTCCTAATCTGATTTAATGAAGTTACTAGTTCATTACTCCATGTGATGGCCCTATAATCAAATAAACAAGTGAGACCTGCAGTTCTTTAAATGTTGTTCTGGGTTCTTTTGTATGTGACCTCCTGGATGAGTTGTCCTGGACCAGTGTTCCGTTTGTGTTTTCTCTATTAGTGACCAATAGTGAATCACTGTGGTTCACTGGAGTCCCAAAGCTTTTAGGATCTCCTGGATGAGTTGTTCATGCCCTTTTGGAGTAATTTCGGTCGGCCGGTCCCTTCTGGGAAGGTTCACCAGTGTTCCATTTGTGTTTTCTCTATTAGTGAATAATAGTGAGTCACTGTTGTTCTCTGGAGTCCCAAAGTTTTAGAAATGACTTTATAACCTTTTACAGACTGATAGATGATCAATGACTTTGTTTTCTCATCTGTTTTTGTTTATAATTCCTTCAGTTCTGGGCATAATATGTTGTTTTTTGAGATCTTTTAGCTGCTTCATGTTGTTGTCAGACAGGTTCTATTTAAGTGATTTCTTGATTCTTGAAATTGAACTCAGCTGTGATTAATCAGTTAATTTCACACAGGCTAGATTGGTTTGGATAATTTTTGTTCCTTTAATAAATAAAATCATCATTTAAAAAGTGCTTTTTATATTTACTCAGGTTATATCTGTCTGATATTAAAGTCTTTTTGATAATTGGAAAAATGTACGTATGACAAAAAAAAAAAAACGTATGGCAAAAACAAAAGAAAACTGTAGGGGGCAAATACTGTTTCACGTCACTGTTTGTATGCTTGGAATGCTAGGAAAAAGGCAATAAACGGCATGTTTAAGTTCATTTTTTACAACTCAACTGATGCAGAAGGTTTGTCAAATCAGACCAGCATATTAGCTAAACTAAAGAACTGAACCTTCGACACTAAACATCTATTTTAACGACTATTTTAAATATACTTAAGTAACATATAAACATTTAAACTACTTCATGTATTTAACCGCATTTTATTAGTAGCAAACCCTTTTATAAAAAAAAAGTTACAGGATACATTGCACTTTAAGTGAACTACTGTAACAGCTGTTTTTTTAATCCACTTTGCTAAAAATGTACAAAAGTATATTTGGAAATGAGTATTTTAGAAGTATACTGAATTACATTAGACTAAACATCTACTTCATAGTAGTCTATTTTTTTTTTAAATACACTGTATTGTCTTTTTTTTAAAAGTATGATCAAACTTTACTTGCAAACGTTCGATGAAAGCATAATATTAATGTACTTTTAACATATTTTAGGCAAGTACATAAATGGGTACCACTTTAAAATAAGTCTACCTTTATAAAGGGTCATTTGTACTATCAAACCTCAGATTTTTCTAGATACTGATGTTACTTTGTGTTTTCCGTCAATCATCATTAAACTTGTCATATTAATATATTTGTAAGTATTTTTAATGCTTTACTATAAATTAAATATCTCAGTTGAATTAAATGACGACGGATCACTGTTGCCTTTTCTTAATAAGTGTGTTGTAAATGCTTATTAATGGTTATAAGGCATTTAAAACCTAATCATCAACACTTATAAACCCTAGTCTTATTTGTGATTTTATATATACATATATATATATATATATATATTTTTTTTTTTTTTTTTTTTTTTTTTTTTTTGTCACCAGGGCTGCTCAGGATCTCTCACAAGATAGCACCTCACAACCTCATGATCTGTTCACACACTGCTGTCACATGACTTTTGGACTGTTGTAACTGATTCCTAGTACCACAACTCTCACTATAACTTCTGCAGAACAATCGGATTCGGCTATTGTTTAATTCCACCGAGACGTCCAGTAGCTAATGAGGGTTCCAACGACTCCCAGAGGCTCCGGCTCCCTGATTACGGGGCCGAATGCTTTGTGTTCGCTTGCTTTGCTTTTGTCCGCGCACACACACACACTCTTACACACACTCTTACACACACACATACACATATATGAAAGCCAAAAACAAAGGACTACTGTGTAACGAGACTTTAAATCCCGTTCTTTCTCTCTGGCCCCAGGAATCGGATGCTAACTCTGGGTCGCACCAACTTAGCCGCTAACACAAGCCTGTAACCCCTCCTTTCCTTTCCTCTGACTTAATTGGACAGCGGCTCAATATGGAAGCGTTTTTTAGTGTCAGTTTCACGAGAAACAAAGGAGCAGTCACTCAACCTCAAATCGTCCACTAAAAGTTTAATTTCTGGTTCGCTACATGTGCGCATGTTCAAACTGGAGATACGGTTGGAAGAAAACATTTGTGAACCCTGTTTTATAACTATCTTCGCATTAGAAACCTTGTGAAAAATAAAGGAAAGCTGCCTGAGTTTGACCAGTACATGTTTTGAATAGTTACAGTCATATGAAAAAGTTTGGGCACCCCTATTAATCTTAATCGTTTTTAGTTCTAAATATTTGGGTGTTTGCAACAGCCATTTCAGTTTGATATATCTAATAACTGATGGACACAGTAATATTTCAGGATTGAAATGAGGTTTATTGTACTAACAGAAAATGTGCAATATGCATTAAACCAAAATTTGACCGGTGCAAAAGTATGGGCACCCTTATCATTTTATTGATTTGAATACTCCTAACTACTTTTTACTGACTTACTGAAGCACAACATTGGCTTGGTAACCTCATTGAGCTTTGAACTTCATAGCCAGGTGTATCCAATCATGAGAAAAGGTATTTAAGGTGGCCAATTGCAAGTTGTTCTCCTATTTGAATCTCCTCTGAAGAGTGGCATCATGAGCTCATCAAAACAACTCTCAAATGATCTAAAAACAAAGATTGTTCAACATTGTTGTTCAGGGGAAGGATACAAAAAGTTGTCTCAGAGATTTAACCTGTCAGTTTCCACTGTGAGGAACATAGTAAGGAAATGGAAGAGCACAGGGACAGTTCTTGTTAAGCCCAGAAGTGGCAGGCCAAGAAAAATATCAGAAAGGCAGAGAAGAAGAATGGTGAGAACAGTCAAGGACAATCCACAGCTGCCAGTTTTTCACCGTAAATTTGACAAGATTTTTTTTTTACAGTGTAGTAAAGACATTTGTTACAGGTAAAAAATACAGGAAAGGGTATTTTTATGTAGAACACTGCTATGCAAAATTAACATTTAATTTGTGTAAACTTGACAGATTAGTATTGTAATTTAGCAGTGTATTCAATCACTGTAAATTAATTGAATTTTTTTTTCAGTAGAGTTATTTACTTATCGTCTGTAATTTTAACAGGAAAACTCTGGTAACCACAGCTGCCAGCGTTTTCCTGTAAAAACTACAGTTTTTTTTTACAGTGCAGTTATTAGATATATTTAACTGAAATGGCTGTTGCAAACACCTAAATAGTTAGAGCTAAAAATGATTCAGATTAATAGGGGTGCCCAAACTTTTTCATATGACTGTAAATGCACGTGTGTTATTAGATTCAGAAAATACAATAAGGGTGAAAATAGGTGCATGTAAATCATTACATAAAATGTAATCAGGAAATATATATATATATATATATATATATATATATATATATATATATATATATATATATATATATATATATATATTATAGATATTGTAAACTATAAGCATGTATTTTATAAATGAACTAAAATAAAAAAACAGCAACTAATTCAAACCATTAGTCTTTGCGTTTGCGTTTTTTTTTAAGTTGCTACGGGACTCTTATCTGACTGACAGCGGTTCTAACCAATCAAAACTGCTTTTTAAAATGGCTTCTGCCCCCCCTTGTCTGCTCATGGATTTTGAGAAGGGTGTAGTAAGGAGTCTGTTAGCAAAGTCGCAGGACAATCTAACCAATCAGATTCAACTTTTAGGTTGGGCTTGGGTGGGGTCTTGCAGAAGGGGTACCCACTATCAGAGGTGGAAAAAGTACTGAAAAATTGTAATTGAGTAAAAGTACCTTTACTTTGCTAAAATTTTGCTAAAAGTAAAAGTACCCATCTAAAAATCTACTCGAGTAAAAGTAAAAAGTACTCAATTTAAAATGTACTTAGAGTAAACAAATCATAAATTAAATTGTTTTTAATGAACTATAATTCCACATAATAATTTGAACCTTTCAGGCAGGATTTGTTCAGACCAGCCCATAAAACATTTTCAAGAACAAGTGGCACAGGTTTCTATGATCAATTTTTTTTTATTTACGATTAAAAAGTTATGGTCATTTTTTATTTGTTTTATTCAGACAATTGTTTTTTTTTTCCCAGCATTTTATTTTTTACTCAGTAATGGGGAGTTTTCCAATGTAGCAAAGTAAAATACTTAAGAGTAAAATTACCTATTTTAAAAAATACTTTAAAAATTACAAATTACTCATACAATTTACTCAATTACAGTAACTTGAGTAAATGTAATTCATTACTTTCCACCTCTGCCCACTATATTAACTGCACGCCACTGCGCTCTACTAACCAAACGTTGTCAGCTGGGTAATCAGCGGTGTACAATGCTGACTCGTTTTTTTTTTTTTCTTGGCTAAATGAATTCATGAATTAATTAAAATCTCAGTGGACTGTAGAACACTGGGTTCTGCAGTTGGACTGTGAAGATACCAGGAGTGCCAACCAGGCATTCAGCTGTCATTACAGTAATCAGCAGAGAGAGAGAAAGAGAGAGAGAGAGAGATTAGAGAGTCCTTTGCTTTGTAGGTGAACTAGGCCATGCGTCATGCTTTTAGTCTCTCTCTCTCTCTCTATCTCTCTTACATACACAAATACACAAAACCCTTTGTACGGTAATGACCATCACCTCCGACAATACAACCGTAACAAAGGGACAGAAGATAAATACACGAAAACACACACATAAACAAACACGCAAACAAGTCGTCTTATGGTCAGAATTGGCACCGCCGTTCCTCTAGTCTCGTTTTCACACCCCCGGGTTGCCAGGTTCACAACACAACAGAATGAGGTTGACAACAAAAACAGGTGCTGCAGTTTTTTTTTCTTCTCCTGAACAGGGCATCACTGAGCTTCAGTAAGGTTTGCGAACCGTAGCTCGGTAATTTATCATCCAAAACTTGCGTAGTAGTAGGGACGGGAATTTTTTTATATATTTTTTTGAGGTGTACTATCAACGAACGTCTATTTTCTTGTCTATTGTCATACATAAGGCCCAGTTAGTGGTGCTAGAACATGACTGCTGGTGTGTTTTGGGCATGAGTATGGCTATGAGGATTGCTATTTTAGCAGTGCAGCTACCTGGACGTGTCCAATGCTTCTCAATAAGAGTTGCATTGCAACCAACAGGCTAATTACTATTACTAATTGCCAATATACCAATAAACACCAAGCAATACGCCAGAAATATACCTGAGCACCACTCACATCGCTTAATTCACTTTCTTTCAAAGCCAAACAAGTGCTGGATAGTAATCTACACAGATTTCTCTCCTGAAAACAGTTTATTTGTTTGAGTAAAGAGCTTCCGTTTATTTACAGTAAGCTTAGATTTACAGATTTACACTAAGGCTGGGTGCAGCAGCATTAGCATTAGCATTAGCGGCTAACCGCCAGTGCTAGCCGTGGTTAGCAGCTTATGGCGCCTGACAGAGCTACACTGAGGAACCTTGAGTGTTCTGGTAACCCAGTTAGATATTAGCTAGTAGTTCGTCCCCCTTAGCTTATTTTAACATGGCAGCATACTCACCTCTGAACGGGCAAAAGATCTAACTAGCGCAAAGTGTGGTTAGTGGGCAATGCTAATGCTGCTCCAGCAGTGCTAGCTGTGTTTAGCAGCAGGCTACAGTCTAACATACTCACCTCTGAACGACAAAAGAGCTAACTAGTGCTTAGTGCGGATGGTGGATAATGCCAATGGTGCTCCAGCAGTGCTAGCTGTGGTTAGCACTAAGAGCTAGCACTTAGCATCGTTAGCGGCTAATGCTTATGCTAATACTGCTGGGGAACTAAACTGAAACTCCTGTATGACACTGTACTTCAGTGAAGTGACTTTACTGCTCCTTAATACCTGACTGATAAAATTCATATATAAAAATGATGCAAAAATACGGTATTCAGAAGCACTATTGCTATTTAAATGACGCAGATGCAAAGCGCAAAAACTAGACTGTTGTGCAGGAAGTCAGTGCAGCTTTCTATAGCTTCTACCGGGACATGCCAAAAGTCATGGGACCCAATACTAGTTCCTGATCCGTGACTTTTGGTACAGTGTGTCAGTCTTTGTTATTATTGTTTCACTCTCACTTTTACTCATCTGTGCTCCTTTACTCTCTCTCTCTCTCTCTCTCACTCTCTCTCCCTCGCTCTCTCGTTCACTCAGCACGCTGTCTGTTTAAAAGGCGTCTTTGGCAGAAATGAGAATCGCACACCTCATCACACACCTCATCATGTCCACATCCGCCCACACACACACACACACACTCACACACACCGAGATACCTGGGCATCTGTAGAGTTTCTTAGCTTGTGAAATATCCCCTTTGCTGAGGCGAGTCCTCTGGCCAATAGCAGGCCGGACGCCGTTCTCATCGCGCGACGGGAGGATCGTGTCCAGAAACATCCCCCTGAGAGAGAGAGAGAGAGAGAGAGAGAGAGAGAGAGAGAGAGAGAGAGAGAGAGAGAGAGAGGGGGGGGGGGAGGGGGGTGTTAAACATTGCTGTGTGAGTGGAGTTTCCTCTGTATATATATTTTTTTCTTTGTACATTTTACCCATCCCCAACACACCAGGTGGGTGAAGACAAGCACATGCCTCCTCCGATACATGTGAAGTCAGACTCCGCCTCTTTTTGAACTGTTGCTGATGCAGCATCGCCGAGTAGCAGCACAGCGCTAACGCTCGGAGGAGAGCCCAGAGACTCGGTTTCCGATACATCAGCTCACAGGCGCCAGCTCGTAGAGCGCCATCTACGCACCCAGAGAGAGCAAGGTCAATTTTGCACTCTCGGGGCTCCGACAGCTAATGGCAAGCTGCATGAACAGAATTCGACATGTATGTCTTTTATTGTTGATGAATTATGGCTTACAGCCAATGAAAACCCAAAAACCAATTGGTACTCTGGGCAGTGTAGGCAGTTCTGTGCCAAGTCCTGCTGGAAAATGAAATCCGCATCTTTATAAAAGTTGTCAGCAGAGGGAAGAAGCATGAAGTGCTGTAAGATTTTGTGGGAAAACACTGCACTGAGTTTAGACATTAAAGAAATAAACGCTTAAAATAGATCACTCTGTGTTTAATATATCTATATAATATATGAGTTTTAAATTTTTTGAACTGAATTACTAAAATAAACTGAAATAAAGTAACTTTTCATTGTTGTGCGTGAGTGTGAGTGTGAGTGTGAGTGTGTGTGTGTGTGTGTGTGTGTGTGTGTGTTTCTCTCACCTGGAGAAGGTATTTCTGGCGTAATGCATGATGCTGTCGAAGTCGTACGGCTCCCCGAGAGAGTTGACCTCTCCGGGCTCCATCTTCAGGAAGTTATATTCCTGACCTAAAATATATACATTTACACACACTATTGGAGGAGTATGTTACTTAACACTTATTTAAACCCACAGCTTTGTTATATATTGTGTATGGAGACGTTGGTTGGATTTAGCTGGTCAGGTGGAATGGCAAAGTGTTGGCACCATTGATGCCAATGACGTATTTCTCCCAGACAATTATTGCAATTACACATGTTTATTTTTGTTATTACCCTATTTATTTACTGAAAAGAGAATGAGTCTTACCAAGAAATGCACACAGTACCTACAGTTAAATACAGTTGCAAGAAAAAGTATGTGAACCCTTTGGGATTACTTGGATTTCTGCATAAATTGATCACTAAATGTGTTCTGATCGTGGTCGTCCTGTAAAGATGACTGCAAGAGCACAGCGCAGAATGATCAGCAAAGCAAAACATGTCATTTCAATTTTTTTCTGGGAGAAATACTTTCGGGGGTGCCAACACTGTCGGCCATGACTATCGGACATAACGTTAAGAGCAGACTTACGAAAGTTTCTGATTGCATGGCTTTAATTTAGTTCCTATAACCACAGGTGCATCTCCCATATGACATTCCCAAGTGGTTTATATGGTGTTGCTACAGTAAATGGCTGTTTTGCTAAATGTTTAAGTAGTTGTTTATGGTACAAAGTGTTTAATGTTTAGTATGTGCGTGATGGTTTCTATGGGGTTCATCTGTGTTTGGTAGGTGGTTGCAATGGTGTTGCAGGTTGTTGCTCAGTGGTTGCTCTGGTGTTACATAAAGGCTGCCAAAGGTTTTTTTTGCATCGCATTCTTTCCTATAAGCAAAATATACAGAGATCTAGAGTGTTGGAATGGATGGAATATTTCTATATCTAGAAAACATCAATAAAATATATACAGCTTTGGAAAATTAAAAAAATGAGAGACCACTTAAAAATGATGAGTTTCTTTGAATTTAACCCAATTGAAAACCAAAAGCAGTGTGTAAGACTGGTGGAGGAGAACATGATGCCAAGATGCATGAAAACTGTGATTAAAAAACAGGGTTATTGCACCAAATATTGATTTCTGAACTCTTAAAACTTTATAAATCTTTTTTTTTTTCAAACATAAACCTATAAATAGCAAAATCAGAGAAACTGATTCAGAAACTGTGAAAAGTGATCTCTTATTTTTTTCCAGAGCTGTATGAGTTAAAAAGCTAGTTAGCTATGCTGTGAATTAGATTACACTAAGTCACAAAGCTAGTAGAAACAAACCCTTAAGTAAAAAAAGTAGGCGTGGCCAAATAAGGTGAATACTACTGTTGTTGGCTATTGTATTTTATTCGTTACCTTTAATCAAGTGTTCAGTGACTATTATATGTATTTATAGGCTTGATGCTAAGGTGTAGAGAAAAGAATTGTGGGTAATGTAGTACCTGGCTGGATGTTGTCTCTGATGATGGTCACGTGGTCGTCCCGGTCGGGTCGCGTGTGCTCGTGCCAGAATCCGATCACATGACCCAGCTCGTGAACCACTATGCCGAACTTGTCACAGTTTTTACCGATGGAGATGGCCTGGGGCCCGTTACCGCGGCGACCCACGTAGGAACAGCACCTGTGATTGGAGAGGTGTTTGTGAATGTATATATGTGTTTTTATATATATAATTTCACCACACATTAACTTTTTCACAAAAACAACTCCACACCTTTTCACCTTAGCCGTATTTTTTTACCTAATTTGACAGCCATGCAGACCAATTTGATGTAGTGTGTGCCGTATGGTCAATCTTCAATCTCTCGCAAGGTCTGTTCTGATTTGAACCCTGCTCTTTTAAAACACTAGATGGTCTTGACCACTGTGCTGCAGCTCAGTTTTAGGGTGTTGGCAATCTTTTTGTAGCCTTCAGCCATCTTCATGTAGTGCAACAATTCATCTTTTAAGATCCTAAGAGAGTTCTTTGCCATGAGGCACCATGTTGGAACTTGTACTACAAAACTGAACACACCTGCTCCCTATGCAAACACCTGAGACCAAGTAACGCTAACAAGTCACATGACATTTTGGAGGGAAAAATGACAAGCAGCGCTCAATTTGAACATTTGTTTCCGGTGTTTGAGACATGAATGGCTGTATATTGAGTAATTTACACTGTTATAAAGGGGTTGGACAATGAAACTGAAACACCTGGTTTTAGATCACAATAATTTATTGTCTCGACGGACAGTTCTGGTGGAAACAGGAGAGTTGAGGTGCACATTGAATTCTGCCGTGATTTGAGCAGCCGTGGTTTTATGTTTTTTTGGATACAATCCGGGTTAGCACCCGAACATCCCTTTCAGACAGCTTCCTCTTACAGCGTCCACAGTTAATCCTGTTGGATGTGGTTCGTCCTTCTTGGTGGTATGCTGACATTACCCTGGATACCGTGGCTCTTGATGCATTCCAAAAGCTTGCTGTCTTGGTCACATATGCGCCAGCAAGACGTGGACCAACAATTTGTCCTCTTTTGAACTCTGGCATGTCACCCATAATGTTGTGTGCATTGCAATATTTTGAGCAGCCAAACTGTGCTCTTACCCTGCTAATAGAACCTACACACTCTTCAAGCTCTTACTGGTACAATAATGTGCAATTAATGAAGATTGGCCACCAGTCTGCTCCAATTTAGCCATGAAACCTCCCACACTAAAATGACAAGTGTTTCAGTTTCATTGTCCAACCCCTGTATTTGAAGACTTCAGCAACTGCTCCTAGAAAGCTCCTGGGGATGTCGTAGAGTAGTCTGAGGTGATGTTGGAGGTTTTACGGCGATCTCGGGTTACGTGGGGTGAACTGGAGCGTTTGGCCGATTTGTAGGGTGATGTGGGGTGACCAGTGATCACTCCTAGAAAGCCTGGGAGGTGAACAGCAGCTCACGGTGTGTCTAACGCGATTTACGCAGCTTATTCCTGACCCCATGCCAGCACAACAAATCACGAGAGAGAAGGAATTTCAGGGAATTTCTGGATTTCGGGACTTTCTGTTTCAAGTAAGGCCAAGTTAAGAAGATCAGAGCATCTCGATTCAAAGGCATTAATGCATGCATACTACACACACTCTCTGACACACACACACCTACACACAAAAACGAGACTGAGTTCATCGTGCTTGACAGTTGGCACATTTACTGTCATTGCTAATGCAAGGGCATCGCTTCAAAACAGAGTCCCTGTCCTACTATATTATACCCTCGAACACCGTATTTTAGAGGGCGTCTACCCAAACAAGAGCGTACGCCTGCATGTGGGTGTATAACATCCAAACCAATCTAGCCAGACCTGTAGAATCAAGAAATCCCTGAAATAGCAAATAAAAGATCTCAAAAACAACACATTATCAAAAACAAATGAGAGAAAACTCTCTGAAAGTCACTGACTGATCTATCCGTGTGGAAAAGGTTTAAAAAGCATTTCTAAAGCTTTGAAACTCTAGAGAACCACAGTAAGAGCTATTATTCACTATTAGAGAAAACACAGAACACTGGTGAACCTTCCCAGGAGTAACCGGCCAACCGAAATTACTCCAAAAGGGCATGAACAACTCCTCCAGGAGGTCCCAAAAGAGCCCAGAACAACATTTAAAGCACTGCAGGTCTCACTCGCCTCAGTTAAGATCAGTGTTAATGATTCAATAATATGAAAGAGACTGGGGCAAATGGCCTCCATGGGAGAATTCCAAAATAAAAACACTGCTAACCAAAGAACAGAAGAACACAATGACCCGTCTCACATTTACCAACAAACATCTTGATGATCTCCAGAACATTATGGAAGGTGTGCGTCATGTTACATCTGGTGTAAAGCTCTAAAACAAATAATTTCAGAAAAAGAACATCATACTGAACGTAGTAAAACATGGTGGTGGTAGTGTGTGTGATGATCTGGGGCTGCTGGATATTTGCTTGCTGTAATTGATGGAAGCAGGAATTCTGCTGTTTATCAGACAATCCTGAAGGAGAATCATCATTCCAATCATCTGTTCATGACCTCAAGCTCAGGAGTACTTGGGTTCTGCAGCAGGACAATGACCCAAAGCACAAAAACAAGACTAAATGAAAGTTTTGGAGTGGCCTAGTCGGAAGATTGATCTTAAACAGGATGTTTAACAATTAAAACAATTCTGTAAAGAAGAGTGGAACAAACTTCCTCCACAGAGATGTGAAAGACTCTTGCCAGTTATCAGTAAACTGCAACAACTGATTGCAGAGAACATGATGCCAAGATGCATGAAAACTGTGATTAAAAACCAGGGTTATTCCACCAAATATTGATTTCTGAATTCTTAAAACTTGAATATGAATATGAACTTGTTTTCTTTGCATTATTTGAGGTCTGAAAAGCTTTTTTTTGCTTCATTTTTTTGTTATTTCTCATTTTCTGCAAATAAAAGCTCTAAATGACTTTAATATTTTTATTTGGAATTTGGGAGAAATGCTGTCTGTAGTTTATAGAATAAAATGAAAAGGTTAATTTAACTCCAACAAAAACCTCAAATAGCAAAATCAGAGAAACTGATTCAGAAACTGAAGTGATCTCTTAATTTTTTTCTGAGCTGTATATGTGAGTGTGTGTGTGCAAACAAACACACAGCTAATCTGTTCATAACTCCGCAATAAGTAGGTTAAAATATCTGGCACCTGACTGGCAGTTTGGCCGTCTTGCCGGTGTTGTAATTAGAGTTTGGTGGTGCGACGCTGCAAAGCTGATTATTATAATCAGCAATGTTACCGTGACTGGGCCAGCGAAGAACACGCTTGTAGTGCATAGCCGTGCACAGCCGTGCACAGCCAGATACAGGATACATAACTCACAGAGAATGCACCAGTTTCCTAACTTAAGGGTATTTTAGTTTTCCATTACCATAGACCAGCTTATTTACTCCTGCTAACTTTTGTACCATTGAAGACCATTGGAATTTCACAAGTTATTCACCAGACCTGAAGAGTATAAACGGCACAAACTAACAAAATGGGGTGTGTTCCAAAACTTTTCACCAGTAGGGTGCTGTACATACCAAATTTTTCACACTATAAGGCGCACTATCAATAAACGTCTACTTCCTGGTCTGTTTTCATACATAAGGCGCATTTTAAGAGACAAGTGACACTATAAGGAATTTCTAATTAGCGAGTTAACTAAGCTAAGCTAAGCTAAGTAAACAAAACTGTAATAAAAAAGACTTCCAAGCGCTGGATGTTAATCTACAGAGATTTCTCTTCTGAAAACTCCTGTTTATTTGGGTGAGTAAAGTACTTTAGATTAAAGCTTAGATTCCAAAATTTCTCCAGCACTAAGGCTGGAGCCTTAGCATTAGCATTATCGGCTAACTGCTCCAGCAGTGCTAGCCAGGGTTAGGAGCAGACTAAAGGCCGATAATACGACACTCTGAACAGGGTAGGCAGCAGGCTACAGGTAATACCGATAATACTCATCTCTGAACGGGGGAAATAGCGGTTAGCGGCTAATGCTAATGCAGAGTGGCTTTACTGTTCCCTACAACCTGACTGGTAGAATTCATACATAAAATGCACTGGATTAAAGGGAAACTGACGATTTTTGGGGAAAGTAAAAGGATTTTACATGCGCCTTATAGTGTGAACAATTTAAGGAACTCGTTAAAGGAACAATGTCTACGATACTTGGGGTACTAACTCATAAAATATTGAGGAAAGCATGCTACATTTAAGCACTGACATGTCTCAAAAGCTTCAAAAGTATCTTAGCTAAAAAAACTGTTCATGTTCTGCTTGTGTCTTATAGTCTTAGACTATCATATATAATTTCCACACCCTGGTTTGCCGGGTATAGAACACAACAGCATGCAAACACAGCATACTGCAGCTCCAGCTTCCTTCCAAAGGGCTCCATTAGCAGATAAGTGGAGTAAAATGACACTAAATATTGTCTAGATACTTACGTTAGACATATGAGGCTTAGAGCTTAGAGTCCAGAAGGACTACAAGACAAATGCTGAGCTGGCTACTTTTTTTTTCTCCTGAAGAAATGAACAGGTAAGCACTGAGCTTCAGCTAAAGTAGTAGGTATAAGCTAAATAATTTTAGCCAATGCTCCCAAAAGGCTTACAATGCAAATGATTGGGGCATAGAGTTGCCCATTCAAAGAAATTGCTGTTTTTTTTTACCATTAACAAGCTCAAAGTAGCTCCACATTTTATTGGTGTTCACAAAAGAACCGTCCTTTAAAGCACCTGTAGACAGTTAGTACCTAGTGGTAAAAGAAACCCAATTTCGATGTTTAATGATTAGTTTAGATTTTTAAAAAATCTAAAAATTGTTGTAGCAGTGTTCTGTCGTAGGATCTCACTGCTTTTAGTATCACAAAACAGCTCTGGAAAAAAATAAAGAGATCACTTCAGTTTCTGAATTAGTGTCTCTGATTTTGCTATTTTCAGAAATCAATATTTGGTCGAATAACCCTGGTTTTTAAGTACGGTTTTCATGCATCTTGGCATCATGTTCTCCGCCACCAGTCTTACACACTGCTTTTGGATAACTTTATGCCTTTACACTCCTGGTGCAAAGAAAATTCAAGCAGTTCAGCTTGGTTCGGTGGCTTGTGATCCATCCATCTTCCTCTTGATTATTACATTCCAGAGGTTTTCAATTTGGTAAAATCAAAGAAACTCATCATTCAGAGTCATCTGGTCTTTATATCCGTTCATATTCCCCTCTGCTCAAACTGATCCAGCTTCTTCTTCTGCTCTCTGTGGCTATAATCCCCGCCCACGGGTAAGGTGACCCTGCCTGTAGACATGGAGGATGCAGGTGGAGCAGGGTTATATGAGGACTTGATGTGGCTAGACATGTAGATATGTATATTTGTTTGATTTGTAACTGTATCTACTGTCCAGAAAAAAAAAGTTGTCTTCCATATTTTGGAGCATCCAGTAACAAGAGCACTAGTAGTTATTGAGGTCAGGAATGTCGGCTGTTGGGTGATTATCCCACCTCATCCAAACTCCCCAAATCATCCCATCCAAAAGTATCGGATAAAGCTATTAACCATCATTCCACTGCTCCACAGCTCAGTTCTTGGGGTCTTTAAAACCCTCTATTTAGCTCAAACTAGGCATGCCAATAGGTTTGTGTTTGTTTATGGGCTCCAGACAAGCAGTCAAATGGTCTCCATGGGAGAGTTCCAAAGCAACAAAAAAACATGGAACACTGGTGAACCTTGGTCGACCGAAATTACTCCAAAAGGGCATGGCCAACTCATCCAGGAGGTCACACACACAAAAGAACCCAGAACAACATTTAAAGAACTGCAGGTCTCACTCGCCTCAGTTAAGATCAGTTAATGTTAATGATTCAATAATAAGATAAAAAGAGACTGGGTGAAAATGGTCTCCATGGGAGAATTCCAAGATAAAAATCAAACACTGCTGAACAAAAACAGAAGAACACACCGACCCGTCTCACATTTACCAACTAACATCTTATTAATGATCTCCAGGAACTTTTTGGAAAGTGTGTGTCCTGTTACATCTGACGTAAAACAGATAATTGCTGCTGGAAAACTTGTTGTAATAAATAGATGGAAGCAGGAATTTAGCTGTTTACCAGACAATCCTGAAGGAGAATCATCAGTCCAACCATCAGTTCATGACCTCAAGCTCAGGTGTACTTGGGTTCTGCAGCAGGACAATGACTTGGCCCACCAAGTTATTAGGTTTATGGGGCAAACTGTAAAAAGTGCTTTTTATTATATGTATATATATGTATTATATGTATTATATTTTATATATGTCTGATATTAAAGTTTCTTTGTTCCTTTGATAATTTGAAAAAAATATCAGTATGGCAAAAAAAGCAAAAAAAATGAAATCTGTAGAAATCTATATACAAATATAGTTTATATTAGTTTGTATATAGTTTAATAGTGTGCTGGTTAGTGTAAATGTGTGTCTATGTATCTATGTGTGTGTGTGTTTGTGCGTGTGTGTCTATGTGTGTGTGTGTGTGTGTGAGCTGTGCTACCACTGCCCATGAAATAAAGGATTAAGGTGTTCTAATCCCTGATATAAATAGCGTCCTGACTGAGGTAGAGATTATGGCTGTGTGTTT